>NW_017537600.1:1281307-1292626 GCF_001853355.1 Bactrocera latifrons
AAAAACACATACAAACAAAAAGTAAAAAAAGAGAAACAAAAGCCAACGTTGAAAAGCAATATCAGCTTAGTTCGCTTTGTTTCGTTCATTTCAAATATTTAAAGTAAATTTACGTTCTTCCTTTGTGTCAACTGAAATGCGATTTCTTTATTTGCGCTTCAATCAGCAGCGCAGTTTTTTACATCCAACGTCACTCGCAACATTTGCGCACACCCATTTCATATCGATTTCTTATTTTCTACTTTACATAAAGTGTGCTTTTAGGCGCTGTCAAATGATTATTGCAAATTGAGGCGCTTAAGTGGATATCTAAGGTTCAACGCAAGAAAAAACCGTTAATGCTGTGGGTTATTACCACGTTTAATGATGTCGACACTAATATATGCAGCAGACAGTTATTGTTGCTTTAGATAAATAGACATAAAATGTATTGTCGCTGTCAACAGTGAGAATGAAATGATAATAGATATTGAACAGTCTCTGCACGGGCTACTGTGCCTATTGACATTGAATAATCAAAATGGGATTTATTGTGACAAGGGAAATGGGTTGATAACAGTATAAAAAAAATAAGATATGTATGTACATAGACAACTTTAATGCTCTTCTGAATGAATAATTTAAATGAATGCATAATTTAAAATCATTTTTAAAATAGCAAAAGACTTGGGCAGCTTTTTTTAAATGTTGTATATTTTTTTGCATTATTTTAGTGTTTTATAATAATGGATTTTGAGTTATAGATTTAATAAAATTTTAGCGAGTTTCTCAAATAATGTAATTAGTGCAGCCAAAGTATTTTAGTATAGTAGTATAGTCGAAATTATTTGCCATAACAGATGGCAAAAGAAAGCATGTTTTAAATGTAGCACATTTTTAATGCATTAATTTCTTTATTTGGGTTAAGAGTTCAAAATTAAATAAAAATCCTTACATTCGTAACGATTTAAAATTTCCAAAAGATCTTGGTAACTTTTGGAGAAACTATTTTTTTTTTTTTTTTAGAAATTTTCAAATGATTAGAAAAAATAATGAAAAATTATTACAATTTAACACAAAGCATTTTGTATTTTCGAATTTTCTTGCTTTAATAGAATAATAAATTTTTCCGAAAAATAAATTTTTGGTTCTTGTTTATTTATTTTGGTTATTTCTTATTAAAAAGCTTGTTAATATTTGCTGCTCTCAGTTTTTATACTGAAATTAATAATACTGAACTAGGCTGGTTATTGGATCCAACAAGATTTTGTTGAGAGATTGTGTCATAAAGAAGCAAAATAATTTCTGAATTTTTCGAAATAAAGTTTCTAAAATATTGAAATATCTCAGAATAAAATGTAATGTAAAAATTTAATGACATTGGTATTTTTACTAATTTTAGTTCTGACATAGGTAATGGCATTGGTTAAGGTATGTAAGGAATGTTTTTGTAGTTTTTTTAATATTTCTGTTGGTAGTGGTACTGTTTTTGTTATGAACAATGATATGCGGTCTTGGTATTGCACTTTGTGATTACTAGGCTTTGTAATTGAGTGGCACTTATACTGATAACGGTAATGGCAAAGCTATTGGTAATGATATGGATATTAAAGTACTTAAATGGAAGTGTCTAAAAAATAGAAGTACAGTTTTCATAACGGAATACTCGAAAGTAATGCCATTGATATTTAGAATTAATATTGAAATTCGTTTTCGTAATAATATAGTAGGAAATGATTTAAGTACTTGTGTTGATAATAGAAATAATAATACTAGTAATACTGGCTTTAAATTCATCAATTTCATTAAAAAAAATTTTTATATTGACCTCTTGAATTCAGTATTGGTACTGGTACTTATGTTGGTAACTTGATATCATTGGTATTGGTATTCGATATTAGGACTGCTTCGGGTATTTTTATTGATATCATACGAATTTATGGAGTTTTAGTATTGGATTTGGTATTGATACCAGTTATTGTATTGCAAATGAATTGGCATTGGTATTTTTATTTAGAATTATAATTAATATTGGTATTAGTAATTGTAATATTAAAGAAATTTGTATTCTAATCAGTTTTGTGTATTAATATTCGTACTGGTATATGTATGTACATATTAGGATACTGATATTGGAATATTGATAGTGGTGCCAGTAAGGTTACTCGTATTAGCGTTATTATGGGTTTTGATAATTATAATGAAAATAGTTTATGCCAGTTTAGTGTTTTTTGCTTATAAATAATGAAATTGTCATTACCCGTACTATACTACTCGCTTAATATAGCTGATTGTACTTACAAATTGTTTCCCGCTGGCACCATCTGGTTCGCAGAGGCTCAATGGAAATCAACAAGATAATTGTCATTCATTCATTGATTGCTAACATAGGCTCGCATTTATGAGCTCAATAGAAATATACTTCTGAGACGCAGCTTCTGATTCAAAGAATACATTTTCAACGCTCTTTTTGCTACACGCCTATAATATATGAAAAGATTCCTTTGCCAGTAAAAATACACTCTCAGTATTTGGTTGGGCCATGATTAATATCGCTATATGTGTACATATATCTATACATATTTGGGCTAATACAAATGACATACTATGTATTTGTTACCATAAAAGTTGTAAAATATTTCACAGTTATGGGTCACAAATGCGTGACAACAATTCAGCATTTAATTCAAAAAAAATCGCTTCATCTTTATACAAGTTGTAAAGCCAACAAAATAAGACTGGCTTAATCCACAAACTAATGTAATACTTCTAAAGAAGATGTAATATTTGTACAGAAGACAACAAAAAAAGAAAAGTGAGAAAGTAAAAACCAAAAACCAAGGCTAAATCAAGCAAAATTGCAAATGAAATATTGGAAGATGTTGAGCAGAAATGATTTACAATATATATGCAAATACTTCACAGGTGCCTGCACAAGCGCTTTTCGTTTGTACATATGTAAGATAGCTAAGAAAAACATTAAAAACAAATATCAACTTGCGGTAATATAGTAATTCTATGCACCTAGAATGCTGTGCCGCAACCGCGCGCGTTTAGAATACCGCTACTTATAAATTTATGCATACTGAGCAAGAGACGAAGTTGTAAAAATGCAAAAAAGAAAATTTTACTATCTAAAGCGTTTTCAAGAAAAATAAAAGCCACTATTTTTTGGTGAAATTGAATATTTGGCAAGCGCGTTCTTCTCCGCTCTACGCTCAGTGCTGGCTCCTTGCGGTTTCGCAATCAATTCCATGCCTTTACCGTGTGTGTACTTACAAGCGCATATATTTCATTCACTTTTCAATTTCGAATGCGCCAAAGTCGGTCGGTCGCCATGGCAGTCAGGCAGCGAGCTTGGCTGCGTCCGTTGCGAAAGCATACGCTGGCGCAGGAAAAACGCGCGTCTGCAACTATGCGCGCTAGGTCACATTTGCATTGCGCTCACTGAGCGTGCAACTAAAAGTATGCTACGAAAATTAAAAAAGAAAATGTTTGCGTAAAATTTGTGGCAACACATGCATAGCGACATACATATACACACACATAAGTAAAAATATGCGTCGCGCATTTATGATTTATTTTACATTTTTCCAGAGATAATTTTATGACCTGTAAAGGCATTGGCTCGTTGCTGCCGCTTGAAATGCTCCTAAATGTATGCAGCAGCGGTAGAAACATGGCGTGTACACAGGTGTTGCCATACCGTTATGCGAAAGTTGCTGCGTCTGATTGGCATTAGCAATGCTTCATGCGATTTTTACAGCTTCCACTGGCTTGCTTGTTCGCGCATTTTTCGTTTTTGTTTTTGGCTTTGCTTTTGTGGGTCGCTGAAAATTTATGCGACCACAAATAAATGTGTGCCCTGGCGATAAGTGTGTCTGTGCGAGCGACTGCATTTGCATATGTGTGCCAGCAATAATAAATTCTCTTGCAATGTCAAGAAATCGATATGACTGGCTGCTAGTTGCTGTTGCTGCCTGCAGTTTGGCACTTTTGGGAAATATGAAATGCTGTAATGGCAGCTGGTAAAGTATGCCAGCGCTTACAGCTCTTTAACGCCATTGCCAATGCAAAGGTGCCACCGGCTTTTGTGCAACTTGAGTGTGCAGCAAGTGCGATGCAATTGAGGCTGGCAAAATAGTGCAAACGAACTCGAACATCGGTATTGAAAAATAAAGAAAATCGCATACACATTTTTAATAGCACGAGCAGCAATTGCAAATTGGTTGCAGTGCTTTTTTTTTAATTTTTTTTCTTTTGTAATTTCTTTTGTCGCAATTTGCATTACAACCGCTGAAAATGCGAGTACATGAGTGCTTTCGGTTACGAAAAACCGGTATTGATATTCAGTTATAATATTTATGGCTCACAAAAATTAAAAATATCTAGCTAAATTGGATTGCAGCACTAATATTATGATAAAAATTACACAGACGCCTGTAAATATGCAACTTATTTCTAGTTAGTTGCATAATTTTAGCTTTGCATGCGTTTCGAAACATAAAATGTTGTTGAACAATCTTGCTTCGTTGATTAAAACTTGCATACAGGGCTAAAGTAAAATATTGACGCCTAAATGTATGCAATAGAAATTTAAATTCAACTATAAATACATTCATACCAATTTTGAGAAAAGAACTTTTTGAAGCGCATATCTTGATGTAACCTGAAACACTAAAAACCAAATGGATAAATATTATGTAGTACTAAAGTATTTGAAAGCCTAAGGGTATACATTAAAATAAACAGATCAAAAAGTTTCCAATATTCAAAGAGGAAATAAATTTTTGGATTCCTTCAATAAAATTCCGGAATATATAAAGGAATTTTACCGTAGTTATACCAATAATGTTTTATGGAGTCGGTGTTTGGTATTTGAGAGCCTAAAGGTATACTTGTGTTTATTGATTTAAAAAAGTTGTTAGTATGTAAAAGAGAAAATCAATTTGCACCTGAAGGCATGCGGCGAAAACTGTTATTGCTTAGGGAAGCAGGATAAAATTCTCCATCACTTCGATTCTATTGCTTATAACCTAGAGCACTGCATCACGGAACTTTCAACTAGCGGTCCTTTCTCTGCTAACACAATTGCGAGGAATTCATCGGCGGAGCGAAACCGTTCGAGAAAGGATGGAAATTAAGAGAGAGGGTAGGAAGTGGAGTCTGCTGTCGGAAGCCTCCATCAACTCAGATTTCAGACAACCAGACCACTGTAACGTCTTTCAAGCGTAGGTGGGTGCCATCAAAGTAACGGTAAATATACTGCTACCAAGTACAGCTTTCTGCAGAGTGATGTGCATACACTATGAAAGCCGAGCGGCTACACCAGCTTTGCACTCGCGAAGTAGCTTTAAGGAGTCGTTCAAAATAGCAGCCTTATATTCGCTGGTCAACAATCAGAACTTGTGCGACTGCGAGTTTCTTCTGAACCTGAGTGAAATACGAGAGGTCCTCCAAACTAAGTTGGAGGTTAATCTCGCAATTATTGTGGAGATTTTGACTGTACACTGTGCAATAGCTATATATGTACGCGGTATAAGTAAATATTTTAGCGACGGCTATGTCAAAGATCTATCGAGTAAAGCGAGATGGAATCATCCATAAAAAAAGATGTTTTACTGAAAAATGCGATATAGTTTTAGGCGCTCTTTCGCTTTAATGTCACCATTGATGCCGATATTTCATAATAATAAAATGATAATGTGTTGATATATTTATGTATTATGTTCAATATAACTTGAGTGGGCGGACGCAAAAATGTATACTAGTATATTTTTAATTTTAGAATACCAAGTAATTCAAAACTATGAAAATTGGACTACATGTAGTATTTTGGTAATTTAATATCAGCTATTGCATTTTATTTACATTTTACTCTGAATTCTATTTTAAGATGTATCTGTTGTTCCAAGAATTGTAGCATGGATTTAATTGCTAAAGCAGGAAACATGCTGCAACAGTTTCATTATTCAAGCACCGATTCCAAATAAATGAAATAAACGAAAATGATATGTAGTATGTACACATATACACATGTATTATATAGGCATGCATTCATGTTCAAAATGCTTGAACGTGTTAAAGGTTCAAAATGCGTTCATGTTAATTCTAAAATCTATTATTGGAAGGCTTGAGAATAATATCTGCTTAAATTTAAACAAATTAAAATTAAACAAATTTACAACAAGTAAAATCTTTCATACTTTTTGGTTTTAATTACAATAAATTTAATGCATTTGCCTCACATTCGTGTCAGTTGAAAGTGAAAGTGCATAATTATTTAAGAAATTTTGCAGATTTACGGGCATAATTTGTTTAATTAAGTACAAATTTCAAGTGCGTAAATAATGAGTGTGTCTATATTACTATAAAAGTGCTAATTTGGCAATTTTTCGTTCTAAAAAAAATGTCTTATTGATTTTTTCCATAAAAAAAATTTCCTTATAAGTTATACGCAGTTAAAGTTATACATCAAATGACATGAGCATTCGTAAAAGTGATTATGTTGCTCATACGACATGGTGTACTATACAAATGCAGCTTACTTCATGTATAACTTTAACTGCATAAAACTTCGAAAGGAATGTTTTATTAAGTATTTTTTGATAGAGCGGAGAATATTATTATATAACACGACAGTCGAAAAGGTCATTTCGTATTTTGTCAATATATGTCGTTGCAGTGGTACTAATCACATTGTGTCATACCTTTCCAACACTTGGAACCAAAAGGTCCTTGCTTTTCCAAGTCACGCAAGCCAGCAGTGAAATTTGGGAAGTTTACTTTTTACACTTTGTGTAGCATACGAAATACGAAAAGACTTTTTCGACTACTACTACTATATTGATATATTTGTAAGTTATACATATATATATACATATATATTCACAAATTTCATTGTTGGATTGAGTGGCATTGTATATATATATATTTTTTTTCAAAATAATTTAAGTATGAAAAAGCAATTTGTTGTTAAATTCCATTTAATATGCTATTTGATGCATCAAGAGTAAATTGGCTGCACAGGCACTTAAGAACATTAACATATTATAATTGAAAAAAAAAAAAAGGATTTGACTAGATATTGGTTATACTACAAAGAAGTGAATAGAAGAAGTAGCCTATACCTTGCTGTACCTAACAGGTAATTCAAAACATCATCAATGTATTTGCCAGCACACACAAAGCCACATAAAGCGGAAAGTTTCGAACATGTTTGAAATGATTTTCATAAAAATGAGGGTAAAACTCAGCAGTTGTGGCTGCTGATAGGAGAGAAATGCAAGTAACTTGGCAATTGTAAGCATATAATACCTGAAATAACCACACACATACGCATATAAATACCTGTAGGTGAGCAAGCAAGACGCATACATACAAGTGAAGGATCGTAGGCGTAGCGCCTATTGATAAATATGCATGTAGAAAAATGTTGCTAAAGTATTTTTTCCGAAATTTTATTTTCTTTTCTACCAAAATAATAAAAGCTTGCCAGGAAATATGAGTTGAGTTGGGTTGGGTTTGCATTGCAGCAGTTGAATCAATATTTTTGCCAAAACTTTTGCGCACACGTATATTTTGTATGTATATCTGTGAATATAACTTCCCCGTATGAAAGCACAGGCAAAAGTTGAACTTAATTTGCACATATCAACTACAACACCAAATGAAGTAGGGTGCATACTTCAAGGGTGAGATTGAAATTCAACGCCAATTCAAACACACTCACACATTGATGCCGAAAAACACCAAGACTGTATGGACACGTGCTGCTGTTATTGCCAAAAAGAAGTTCCAAGAAATAATAATCATACGCTATTTAGGTGACTTGCGAGTTGAACGTCAGTTATGCGGGCGGAGTTATGTTCAAATAAAAAACGGGGTTAGTGGCTTATTGACGTTATGAGCGTGGAATTAGAAAATTGAACTTGCTTATATGCAGGATTTTCACAATTTTATGCACTCACATGGAGTAGCTGCATGCATTAAGATATGTACATGTACGCCCCAAAAAGTATGCTACATATATTTTGTTTGCTCTTTTCTTCACCCTTGTTGGGTGCTTTCGCTGATTTCATTGCAATGCTTTTGTGGAACATGCTGCTTAGACGTGGCTCTGCCAACTTTTTGGTCTGTTTCATTATTATTTTTCCTCATTTTTATAAAATGACACAAAAATCATGCAAACATGAATTTGAACAGCATAACAACAGGCGAATAACCGCTAAAGTGTACGTGCGATAGTGACTGTATGGCGCAACATGATGTAAGTGAAAACGTGCGTATTATTTATTCTACTTTAAATCTTGGTATGTTGGTGATGTTTTGGTAGTATATTTTTTTACGCCGAACTAAAGTTTTCAACATCCATATGCATATATTTATTATAAATGAGCTGAGTTGATTTATTCCTGTTCGTATGTCTGTCTATATGTTAGACCTGTTTTTTGGATATCGATCTGAAGTTTTTTACATGTCCTTTTCTCCAACCAAAGATTTAGTGATTCTTTTGACACCTAAAGCTATGCTAAGTTTGTATATTTTGCAAATTCAAGCCAAGTAAGCTTTCCAACTTATACTTTTTGAGGAAATAAAAGCAAACATATTAATAACTAGTGCACCTGAATATGTTGAAATTGTGTTGACTCCTAAATGTACGCTACATTTTTTGTATACTTGTAAACTGAAGTCAAATGTCACATGAAAATACATATGTAACGTCAAAAATCAAGTTTTTGGAATGTCTAAGTGGATATTAGCCTAACTACTCTAAATTATTAATAGCTATTTCTTTAAATCCTGAATGTAGGCTTAATTATTTGTATACATGTAAATTTAATCCAAGTTGACTCTTTAAATTATAATTTTTTTTTTAAAAGCTCTGTTATAAACAACAGCAACCGAAGGTACAGTAATTCGTTTGACACCTAAAGGTGTGCTATGTTTTGCATACTTGAAAATTTAAGCCAAGTAAGCTTTCCATCTTATACTTTTTGAGAGAGTATTAGAGCTTCGGTATAACTAAAGGTAGTTTTTTTTTTTTTGATATTTTTATTCTTGGTAAGCTGTAGCCATTTCCGTACTTAGGTATATATTTTAAATTCAAGCGTAAAGAGACTTCAGGGTAACATATTAAAATTTAAGCCCTTAATATTTTGTGTAAAATAAGTAACTTAAACAGGCAAAAAAATAAAAATATGGAGAGCAGTGTGCATATGTAAACCAGCTGTCAAGTAGAGCGACGGTCTGTCAATCTGTCTACTGCCAGTCACTGGCCTTGTGTCTTCTGCTAGTACAAAAACATGTGACTCCAGCAACGTGTTTGCACTGCAATTTACTGCTCTCCATTTACTAAATTCCGAGCTTTCTATTGGAGCAAAAATTTATTTTCAAAATTTACTCGGTCTTAGCAATCATACTTTTTGGCTTTTGTGGCCATAACTTTGTGATAAATAAAATTATTTGTTTGCACACATAAACAAACAGTGCTGTGGTGCAATGACAGCTGTACACATGCATATATATGAGTTCATTTATGCATATACTCGAGATTTGCATTGAAGTTTTGCAAAATTGACAGTTCAATTAAAAGAAACGCACACAGTCACAGGCTTTGTCCTTTGTGTCGCTTGCATCAACGTGCATACAACAACCGAGTAGTGATCGAAAATAATAGTGCACATATTTTGCAACTGTAAATTCACATCAATTCCAAAGCTTTCTATTCATTACTTTATCCAACTGTGCTATTAGTTTTCAATTATCTATTTGCTTTACGCTTTTGTTGCTAAGCTAGTTTGTCATAGCTTTTGGCTAAATTTTAATAAAATTATTTTCATAACTTTTCACAGCGTACAGTACACATATTTTGTTGTGTATGTGTGCACCTGCAGTACATCGAAAAGTAATTAATAAATTTACCACACAGATTGCATTTAATTGATTTGATTGAATGTATGCAAAAATATGCATAATAGATGGCAAACTTTGAATAATGTTCGGTTTTGGTATTTTTCACTCGAATATTGTGCTATCGCATAGCATATAGTTGTATTTCATGAATAATTAGAAATACTAACAAAAATAAATCCACAAATATTTGGGATATGCGATTTTATAGAGTGTGCATTTTGTAAATATTTGGTTTGGAAGTTATGCAAATTATTTATTTTCTGAATTTTTGCAGTTTATGCAAGAATAAGATGTGGTAGACCAGCTTTCGTTAGGACTAAGTTCATAAAAGCACAGAGCCGGTAACTATTTATTGCAATAAATTTGAGAGCCGGCTTGGTGGCTTAAATTAAAAAAAAAAAAAAAAAATGTTGTATATTTTTAGGAGTCTGAAGTAGTAACAAATGCAGAACACTTTCAATAGCGAGCTTTCAGCTCGCAATAGCACAGAGTCGCTAGCTTTTTGATAAAAAAAAAAATAAATATTAGAGCGCCTATGGCAAATAGGCAAAATAATCAATTTAAAAAATTTCAAAAACTTTAGCATACTTTCAGGAGATAAAGCTATTATTGGATCATTAATAGCATAAGTTTTAGATACATTTTATGTTTTCGCAAAAAAAAAAAATTTTGAGGAGCCTCCTTTGCTTAAATTCACAAGTATACAAAATATTTGGCATACTTTTAGGAGTCAAATAATTATTTCATCATTAGTTGAAATATCTTTTAATATGTTCTCTTTTTTTATATGTAAAAAAGATATCAATTGTAGACTCTACTTGGCTTAAATTAAGAAATATACTAATAATTTTAGCATGCATTTCGGAGTCAGAGGTGTTCCGAAATAATAAGTCACAGTATAAATAATTGTTTTGGTTCATATTTCCTCAAAAAGTATTAATTGGTAAGCCTACTTGGTTTAAATTTACAAGTATACAAACTTAGCATACATTTAGGTGTCAAAGGAATTACTGGATTTTCGGTTGGTGTAGTTATTAGTAAAATTTTTATATTTTATTACCTAATATTATAAACTGGAGAGTCATCTTGGGTTAATGAAAATATAACATACATTTAGGATTAAAGTAAATAATTATTAACATATTACTTAGGGACAAGTAGTTAAAAGGATTATGTATACTTAAACATTCCAAAAAATCGATTTGTGTTTTTTTTTTACATATTATATTTGCTTTAAGGTACAAGTGTACAAGAATGTTGCATACATTTAGGAGTTAAATGATTTTCAACATCATTAGTTGCAAAAGTTATTAAATTTTCGTTTGGATTTGCAAAAAAAGTTGAAGTTGTAAAGCCTACTTGGCTACAATTTGCAAGTCTACAAGCGTAGCATACAAGTAGGTGTCAAAAGAATTACTGGATCTT
>NW_017537600.1:1294136-1324892 GCF_001853355.1 Bactrocera latifrons
CATACCGTTATACAAATGAAAAGCTAATTCGGTGAATTTATTTTCAGAAACGTAGTTTTGCTATGCAGTGGCTTAATTATGTGAGCACAAGTGTAGTTATTAATAATTTTTTTTTAAATTTTTTTTCCCAACAATTATATTTTGGAGAGCTAACTTGAATTACATTTAGAGGTATTCAAAAAATGTAGCATACATTTAGGATTCAAAGGAGTAGTTATTAATATATTACTTAGAGAAAAGTAGTTAAAGAGACTAACATAAAAATTCCAAAAATCGATTTTTGCATATGCATGTTATATTTGGGAATATTCTTAAAAAATTTGAATATGATCCGGCAAATAGTTTTGAAGATATGTGCAGCAGCATTTTAAAATAGAGTAATAAAATTCAGCAGTTATATCAAATATTAATTTTGATTTCTTCGCTCTGTTAAGCAGCTCCCAACTTAATCAGAAAAATATCTTCTTATGGAAAAAATGATGCAAAGTTCAGTACTAATTTTTAATTAGATATTCCGCGGAAACAGCATCCATGCGGTGGTATTAAATAAAATATTTAATCAAGTATCAGTTGTCAAATATGCATATCCATAATCTTCATATCCAAAATACATATTTACACAGAAGTAATAGCATTTCATTGCCTCGGCAAACAAGTGGCTCGAGGTTGACAGCAAAGAGTTCATATAACCAGCGGCAATAGTCACAAAAATGTCCTGACGCACTGCAGATCATATATCTTTTTACACAGCACACAAACAAAACTCTACCATATACACATACATACAAATAACGGTATGTTCGCTGTCAGTTTGACACACAACAAGCTCCCGTAACTGATCTACCGGCATAAAAGCAATCATATATACATGAAATAAATATGTACTTACAGAAATGTTGCTGTCTTAATGTCTGCCCAACTGACAGCGACATAACATTGTCTGTCTAACCGACATACACACCAATGCATGTTTGTACTGCCATGCCTACCACTCATTCATGTCTTTAGTTATGCCATTTTTTTCTTCCTATACGCAGCGTATATATATTGTTGCATGCTTTGCGGCGCACAGCATACACTGTCTGAGGCATATCACATGTCTACTGCAATCATCATCATCTTATGCATCATTGCAATTTTACCATTTTATTGCGCTTTTTATGGCACAAACGTAATTTCCCAGCCAAATGGTTTGTCGTGTTGCAGCGCCGAATAAAAACATGCAGAAATATGCAGCACATGTGATATATATATATATTATTATTATATATGCAGTTATTTATATGCATGTAAGTACAAAAACGCTTATTCGCTTCCGTTATACAGTCTGTGATAGTCGTGCCTGCAGCGACTTATTTTCAATGGCAATTCCGAACTACTTCACTGCCAATGATTTTATTTTTATTATCTTACTCACATATCATCTCACACACATACATATGCGGTAGTGTGCGTGCGTGTAAATAAATGAGCAACTGCGGTTTTTTGCGAAAGATGTAATTTATGCATTGCATTCATTCCGTTATGACAGAGAGGAATGATTAACTTGCAGTATTTTTACGTTTTTCGCCATAAAAAAAAACTAATTAAAGATTAACCGGAAATATTTATGAATTGTTGCAATGGAATGCAAGTGCATACCATACAAATATACACATATATATGTTTATAAACAAAAAAAAACTTTTATATCAAACATATATACATAAAATTATGATCATATCTATAATGAAAAACGTACACTATGGATCTATAAGAATAATTTTCAACTAATTTTTGGAAAAACATGTTTCACTCTTAGGGTAATTGTTTATATTACTGGTAATTGGAAATAAGGAAAATCAAATGCTTTTTTAGTAATGTAGGGTGCAATTGATACAATTAAGTCTTCACCACTTCTTTTGCTGAAATGAAATCGATGAACCCAATTTTCGAGTACTTTTTCCAATAAATCAAGTTGTATGCCATAAATAGCACCTTGTTTATTTCTAAAGCTCAATGACCTCAAATCACTCCACAGGAAGTAGTCTAAGGGTGTTAAATCACAACTTCTGGCAGGCCATACAATGCCACAATTTTTTATGTAAACGAATCCCCAAACTCTTCTCGCAATAATTCGGCTGCTGTACGTGGTGTGGCACGTGGCCTGAGTTGTTGGAACCAGATGTTATCAAGATCAATTGCTTCCAATTGCGGCCATAGAATGTTAGTTATCATCGATCTATGCTACTCGCCATTGACAGTAGCGGTGTCACCAGATTCATTTTGAAAGAAGTACGGATCGATGATTCTATCTGACCAAAAACCACACTAAACTGTGAATTTAGGAGAATTCAGTTGTTAATAAATAATTTGTGGATTTTCTTAGCACCACAACCAACAGTTTTCTTTATTTACCGCACCACTCAGATGGAAGTGAGCCCTTCGGAGTAGATGATTTTCTTAAAAAACTCATTATCGTTTTCAAGTTGTCTTAAGGAAAATAAATCAAATGTCTTCAGTTTTTAAGTGACTACCTTTTTATATGGAAGACCAAATCCTTTCTCAAAATTCTTCAGATTGTGGTTTGAGACAGTCCAAATGCTGAGGAACGTCTTGGAGTCGACAACTTGCTGTCTTCAGCCACACTTGTTTGAACGCCTGCAATATTTTCATTACTACGTCAAGCGATTCTTTGTCTTTCCAACAAGAGTGGCTGCTATTAAGGTGGCAGTGGACATATTGTGCACCCTCTTTCAGACACGTGAATATTCACTCCGACAGCAGAGCGGTAATCCTCGCTACCTATGTGCTCAAAGCTGGTCAAAGAGCGCCTGTTCTCACTAAAAATAGTATCAAGTTATTTCACAATCTAAGTCGTTTGGGTGCCCGTTCATAGCGAAATTGCTGGCAACTGCAAAGCCGATGAGCGATAGCCTTCTAACACTAAACCAATGGACCTTGGGTGCGCTTAGGTCGACGACCCGCTCTTGTGAATCTGCAAGATCTTTTCGATCCATTGTAGAAAGCAGGGGATCAACTGAACTTCTTGACCTAATTTTAGTCCATCTTGTTGGAATCGTAGAGATTCTTACTGGCGATTGACCCATGAACGTGCACACGGTAAACCAAAAAAATATTTTCGGACATAAACTGCCAAAGCTGTATGAAGGAGTGTGAGGAGACATGTCCATAGTATTAGCAGTCTCAACAAATTTGTGATAGGCTCAAAGCTCTTTATTGATTTGTATTAGTTTTCTCATCAATTATTGGTATTGGTGTTCAATAACAACATATATTTGCACTTATTAATGTTAACGGAAACACAATAAATTATTTCAAAAAAGATAAATATGTTTCTTTTCTTTTTTTGTGGCGAAAGGATGACTTTATGCAATGAAACACCGTTTCAGTATATTTCGCTAGTTACGTACAATTGTAGGAAAAGTACAGTTAAAATTTTAATTGTTAGAATTAATATAGAGCTTTCAAATAATATAATTCGTTTTTAGAATGGGAATGAGCACATTATTTTAAGTATTTCACAGAAATATAATAGCAATAAAACACAGAGTATAATTAAAGTGTAACCAAAGAAAATATTTAACACTCTTGGTATCCTGATAGAACTTTCGGAACCGTATTCAATCAAGCTTTCGATAAATTATAATAAAACATTTAATTTTTTTATTTTTTTTACAATACGATAAAATACTAAAAGTATGCTTCGAAGTTCGATTCTACTAAATCTTAAGTCGATTTTCTTTTGAATTGAACCTATACTTATACAAAGCAAAAACAGTTTTGCCTCATAGCAAACAAAGCAACGTACAGTGGTTTCTTACTCAATCAATTTAATTATCGCAAAAGTACGCAATCGTTTGTTTACTTAAAGAATTAAACGGTACGTAAATTACTGCTAAACATCTTTGTTAGCTCAAAGATAAAATAAAATTCCAACTACAGACTGCATTGGGAACAAAACAGGTATGTGCGTATGTATTGGAAATCTAACTATCTCTGTTTTTAAATTGTTTGGCATTATAACTTATTTCATTCCTTGAGCAGTTCAACAAATTTATGAATTTTAATCAGAGATTTCAAAATAAAACAACTATTTCAAACATTGTATATAAAAGGTTGCGGATTTTTCTTCAGAGGAATTGTGTGAGTTGAGTTGGCATTAAAAGTTAATTTTCCAAAAATGATTTAACGCAATTTTTTTCGGTGTTTTGTATGAAACCATTTCGGCTGCTTAACAGTTATTAATAAAAAAAAGTAGTTCAATATTAGGACAAAATAGTTTTATTGAAGAGTAAAATGTGTACAGCCTAAAGGTATGCTACATAACTGTTTTTAATTATAAAAAACATATTTGAATATGATGAAAAATAGTTGAAGCATAAAATGTGTACAGCCCATAGGTATGCTGCATTTGTTAATAGCTATATTCCAGTTATTATTGCAGTGCATTTAACTTTGTATAGTATTTTTGGCATTTTTAGCAAAGTACAATGAAAAGCAAGAATTTTTAGAGATGAAAATATTTTTTCTTTGTTTAATTAAGAATATTTCCACTTTGCTTGGATTGCTTAGATATGTTACAACTATTAGATACAATTTTAAGAACAGAAAAGTATAAAAAATATTTATGTTTTCTACCGCAGAGAATTGCAGCTGAATTTATTGTATATTTATTGCGAAACTTCAAACAAAAATTTATAAAAATTAGATATTCGCAAATTATGCTGTATATTAGCTGGCAAGCCAGAATTATTAAACACACAACTTTTTTCCGCCTAAAAGTAGCTTAGAAAATAGTAAAAGAATAGAAACATAAATCAACCGTAAACAATACCCAAAAAAATTATAATTTTTAAATAAAAAAATATAATTTATCAAAAAATAACTAAAAATAAAAAATTAACGCACATTGGAAGACATACTGCTACGTAAATTGAATTACACGTGGATTTACACCTCACTGTAATCGGCAAAAACATTAATAAACTTAATTTGCGGCGACTACTAAGTCAAGCACCAACAAATTCCAATACATTTACTAAGCAAAGCAGCATTTTAGGCGCAATGAAGAAAAGCGTCGAAAAAAACAAATTTCGGCAAATGAAATTCGACTAATGGCCGACCACTCGAAAGCCGAAAAGCCAGTGAGTTCAAAATGTCAATTGTAGGCAAAACGATTCATCACAACTTCAGGGTACGCTTGTGCTCAGCAGCTGGAACGCAACTGCTATAAATGTAAATGCCCAACAACACTACCACCTTTAAAGTAACCATCATTAGGGCGACATGAAACGTTCTGCAGGCAACCATGACACGCTGGACATGAGCGGACGCACATTTTTAAATTAAGCTCGCAGCCGCTAGAAACTAGCAAATAAAAAATATCAAAACGAAGGACAAAATAAATTGAGGAATAAAATTTAAGGAACTTTTACTAGGGTCACTCGCTTTAATTGCCACCTGAAAATTATTTTGAAAGCCCAAGTATCGCATTCATGGCATACACTAAGCACAAAATGATGCTGTTGTGAATGAAGGGTGTGAGTGAGTGGTCACAACCACCACCAGCACTAACACTAGCTTAGCCAAGCAGATAAATGATAGCAGAAATTGTCCATCATTAATCAAAATTAGAAACGTGGCCAAGCAAAAAAAAAACCTGTTTCACCTGGCAGCCAACGAATGTGGTGAGAGTGATGCCACCAGACTTTGTATATGCATACATTTAGGCGCAGCCAAAAGCTATTAAGCGTAAATTTTGTATTAGATTAACACCAAAGCCAAGCGGCATGGATATGCATGAATTACGAGCAGTGAGCAAGAAAAAAGCAGCGAGCAGGAGATAGCGGAAGCTTGGGTCAAAGTGCAAGCGGAAGCGAAAGCTTTTAGTAAATAAGTTTTATTAGAAAGTGTGCGCTTTGTGGAGGTCTTATTTTTTTACTCTACTTGCTGCGAGTGAATTTATGTTGGAATTAATTTGCTGTGGTCATGGACAACAACAATAACAGCAGATTATAGCCTGCCCTCCAAAGTAAAATAGTTGTTGCGGTCTGCGGAGATTTTATTTTTTTTTTGTATGTAACAGCCGTCTATTGTGATAAATATATATACATATGTATAATATATATACTCTTATATATTATTTATTTGTACTGATTATTTTGGATAGCATATTTGTATATATATCTGTGCTCTGCTCCCTTGAGTGCTGCCGTTTAGTACCAAAAATTTTTGGTAAAATTAATTGTTTTCGAATCGAGATTATTTACTGCCACTGCAGTATTAATTGAAAGTTCACCTGGGGAGCCATGCTTTTGGCGCATATTTATCAAGATTTGCATAGCTAATTTTTTCCTTATTACTTGCAATTACTAGACATTTTTTGATAGCGCTACGTATGGGTTTATGGCAATATACAGCGTTCACCAATAGCGATGACGTATTGTGACAGCTCGTGACACTCAAGTTTGTTTACGGATTTGTGAGTAAGATTTGCCATTTCAACATGTCCTGTTACACTAGTTAAACGCGTGGAAATTGCCCAACATTATTGCACAAATCCACGTTCTGCGAAAAATCAGAAAATCCGAAAAAAAAAAAAATCGTATTCTCAGATGAAGCTCATTTCTGGTTTAATGGCTTCGTCGACTAACACAGCTGTCGTTTTTCTGGAGGGTGAAATACTGGTGTGATTCAGGAACGACTAAACATGGACACATTGCTTGCAAAGTTTGGTGACTCATCGTTTTTCGAGAAATGGTACAGCCAAATGACCGCCAAGATCAAGCGAATTAATTTCTCTGGGGCTATGTTAAGCCAAAGGTTTATGCCAGTCAACTATAGCCGGAACTCCTGCCGAATTTTGAAGGTGCAGGGAATCATCGAAAATTGGATTTTAATTACTTAAATTACTGGGAGCCTGGACAATTAGGAATACCTATATACACTGATTTCACGCCAAAATACTTGGATTGTCATATCAACGAGTCGTTTCTCTGTTTTAGACCGTTCGACCAATGCAGAGTCTGTATATCACACAGTTGTTTATAATCCGGCTTCATAAAGCATTGTACATAACAACCACCCCTGTTGATGGCTAATCCATTTAAGCTAACTTGATTAATTGATAAGCGATTAATACTCTGCTCCCTGTCGCAGAATCAGAAATTTACGCAAGCAGCTAGGCCCATGTTGTGTAAGTGCTTCTTCAGCTTGCAGTGGTCAGTGTAAAATGCGACAAATAGTCTGTGTTTATCTGACATGCCACATGCCCCTACAATGTTAGAGGATTCTGCCGAGCGGGAGAGTTCATCAGCAAGATCGTTCCCGGCTATACTTTTGTGACCAAGCACGCAGATAAGGTGCACTTAGTTACATTCCCCTAGGCTATTCAGCCGTTCTCTACACTCTTGCATTAGTAGCGATGTTATCCCATAGGAAGGGATTACTTTAAGTGCCAGTTGACTATCGCTAAGTATTGTTTTACGTTCGATGCAATAATAGCGTTTGAGATAAACCTCAATTCACCGACTTATGGCAAAGATTTCTGCCTCAAAAATGTTTGGAAAACTTCCCATGAGTAGGGAAAGTATGGTGCATGGTACTGCGACCCCTGCACTGATTCCCTCCGATGTTTTTGAGCCGTCAGTATAGCACTTTATTATATTATCCTTAAGCAGTAGCTCGAGAGCATAATCATTTCAATCAGCCTTGCTGCTAAGGGTAACCTTCAACTTCTTCATTACCTTATGGTAATGCCGTCCTTTGGGAGAAGGGCCAATGGTAGTGTATATCTTTCACCCGCTGTGACGAGATTACCTTACCTCTGCCACACTCTTCTATTGCCATTTGTAGCATTGTGCACTTGGCTACCTGACCGATCACTAGATGAAGTGGAGTTAGCTCAAGCATGACTTCAAGTGTGGTGCATTGCATCCGACATGCATAAGTAAATTAGTTAAGTAGAAAAAAGTTGTAGCTGGGCTAGTATTTGATATCACTATGTTCACACATTTCCTGGGTAAAGAAATCTTTGGAATGTTGCAGTTCTTATTCCAGGCAGAGTCATTCAAGAACAGCATTTTAATCGTCGTGAAAGAAAGTTATATTATTCAGTACGTCAATTGTGATGGTGCTGTCAGAAGAATTCTAATAATCAGGAGCTCACGGTTTGCACTTCAAAAGGCATTAGAGATGCTATATGAGTTCTTAGTTCAAAAATATAGACAACTATATATTATAGACAATTACATATATAAAAAAAAAAAATAACAAAAAAGAGTACTATCGTTTGCTCAAAAGGCATTAGAGACATTGTTATATGAGTTCTTAGTTCAAAAATATAGACAACTATATATTATAGACAATTATATATATAAAAAAAAAATAACAAAAAAGAGTACTATCTTTTCCTCTGTATAATTTTAATAAAAACTTATCTCAACTCAAGAGAATATTCATCACTGAATATATTCACAACAATCTTCCACCAATGATTGCTATGGAAACAGAAACAGAAAATACAATTTACCCTAACTCCACTATCTAATGTTCCCTCATCAACTCGTCGCTGAGAGTATAATGCTTAGAGATAAGCATTACCGACTTAAAGAACCACAACACAAGATTGAGCTGCATTTCCCCGCAGAACATGAACCCTTTCGAAATGAAATAAGCAGCTTACATAGAATTAGAGCGGTTAGAAGTGGACGCAATAATAAGCGAATGCAAATGCACTTTGGGGGAAAACACCAACGACCAAGTCAATTTGATCAATTTCTTATGATTTAAGTGCGTCTGCAGGAAATTCAATGCACTGCAGAGCAAAGCAAAAGTAGTAACAACGAATACAAGTACAGGCAGTACATTACAAAAATAATAGCAACAACAGCTAACAACTTTGAGGTCAAAAAGTTATCTATTTTGCGGTTTAATTTGTGCAACTAAAGTGAAGAGTCAAGAACTTACAACTCACCAAGCAATACTAACCCGCAAGTGGTACAGAAGAAGAAAAACAAATACACCAACATACAGAAATAAATGTTTGGGTGTAATGCCACATGATGTGCTCTATCTGATAGTAAAACATAGAGTGCGAGTGAATGGCACCCTGCAGCTGCAACGCATACGCAAGGAGCAACTTTCAAGTGCTCAAGCAGCTCAAAAATGAAGAAGTCTTGCGTTGAGCGAATGAGCAAGTGAGTGGTTGAATTTGAGTGCATGTTGAGTAGCTTGTTAAGGCACTAAGCTTGCAAATTGAAGTGAAGACAGACTAATAAATTGTAAAAAAAACAAAACAGTGAAAGAAAAAAAATAAAAGAAACATAAAAATTCAAAACAGAAAAAAAAAATTAATGAAAAAGTTAGAATTCAAAATGAAAATAAAAATTAAAGAAAAAAAAATCAATGAAAAAGTAAGAATTTCAAATTAAAATAAAAAATAAAAAAAGAAGCAAAAATTAAAAAAAATATAAAATCAAAGAAATAAAGTAAAAAATAAACTCTACGTTAATGTAAATTATACGCAGCCCGAGCAAACCAGGTCGTCATGCTGCCATACTAGTTGGTAATTACTAAGTTGGTGTGGCAGCACGCGCAAGCACAACTTTATGTGAACCACTTTGGAGCGCGCCTGCAAGTAGGCTATATCGAATCAAAAATCATACCAAGTGCCGTTTCAATTAGTTTTAAAATAAAAAAAGAACAAACAAGTAAAAACGCTACTTGGTTTCAAACTTGATAGCAGCAATTTAATTAGATATAAAACTTTAAAGCAGGGCATAATTTGATTAAGTATTGAAACAGGCTACAGAGTGCTGGTTCAATTTAAATATATTAGAAGAATATGGTTAAAGCTAGGAGTAATCATTATTAAGAAAACAAGAAAAGGAAAATTTCGAGAAGATATCTCATCAAATAAAATAGTTGTTCATACAAGAACTTTATTTTGAATATTCAGTTTGTATGGCAGCTATATGCTATTATGATTCGATCTGAAGAATTTCTTCGCATATTACATGGTTGCTTTATATAAAAGCCTATACTAAATTCCATGAAGATATCCTTTCAAATAAAAAAGTTATCCATACAAAAACTTCATTTTGAACACACAGTTTGTATGACTGTTATATACTATAGTGGTTCGATCTAAACAATTTCTTCGAAAATTTTACTGTTGCTTTAGACAATAACTTATGGCGAATCTCGAGTGGATATCTCATCAAATAAAAATGTTTTGCATACAAGAACTTTATTTTCAAAACACAGTTTGTATGACAGCTATATGCTATACCAACCCGATCTGAATAATTTCTCCGAAGATTGTATTGTTGCTTTAGACAATAACTTATGGCAAATCTCTAGCGGATATCTCATCAAATAAAAATGTTTTCCATACAAGAACTTTATTTTCAAAACTCAGTTTGTACAGCTCTGTACTACAGTGGTCCGATATCATAATAGACACGACAAATAGGCGGCTTTTTAGGTAGCAGAAGACGTGTGCGAAGTTCTAGATCGACATAAATTTGAGGGGCAAAGACAGACGTGGCTATTTGACTACGCACGTCATGTTGATCACTTATATGTATTTTATCTCGAAAATTTCTTTCTGCCTGCTAAAGATTAATTCTAATCAAAAACGTATAAAAAAAGAAAAACGTATAATAAAGGAAACTCGCTAATATTTGTTGAACAAAACTCACATGAAGTAGGCTTTAATTTTTTAGCCTAAAGGTAGGCGAATAAAGTAATTTTGTAAAGATTCAATAGCTTTCTCAAACTTTGAAGTTTGTAAATAATCGACTTTAACATGTTAAAATAGAGGAGTTCTAGCAAAAGCTGAGCATACTTATAGGCGTTTCCACTTCGAGATCATTTCCTCGCAATACTTCAACAATTGTGTTGGCAATCTACTTTTGCTGGCAAATAGCCCAGGCACCAGACCCTTAGTATTAGATGCAGCAACACCCACGAAATTTCAAAATATATGGCAAGCAAAAACCACAACTTGAAAATGAAAGTAAAGAAACAACCTCACTAAAAATCTTCGCTAAAAGTTTGAACGCAACAAGTCTGTCACAATGAAGAGAGAATTCAAACAACAAAGCATAAAATAAAATAAATTATTGTAAAATTAAGTCAGCTTATAGAAGTTTGTGTGAGAAGTCATGCGTTGAATGTCACAACGCTACTTATACTTTTAGAAAAGTAAGCTGAAATATAGCCTTGATGATGATATCAGATATGTGTGCGGCCAAAAGTATGCCAGCGCTTCAGATATAAATATACAGGCGCAAAGAATTCCAAACAACCACATTTCACACGGCTTAAGGTAATGCTCGAAACGTGTGCCAGAAAGCAAGCTGTCTTCTCGATTTCCAACACAAAACCGAACGTGTGATGCCTGCAGATGGCAAAGCAAATGTAATACATACTTATAGGCGCTTACAAGGCAAACTGGTGTGAGTTACACGCCCAGCAAATAGATCGAAAAGCAAAAGTTTCGCATTTCTTCCGCTTTGTACAATTTATGTATTTTTATTTCGTTATTACGCTTGTGATGCGATATTTGGTTGGCAGTCAGCACCACGGCAACTTTCCCCAAGCTCATGTGCGCTAGCTGTAGCAACTTTGCCATTGTTGCTGTCAAATTATGACAAACAATTTTCGTGTGTCAAAAGTTTCGTGCCCCATCCCCGGCAATTCACAACTTGTAATGCGCATATTTTCTTTCGTGTTGTGATGCGAATCGTCGCTTTTTTATTATCGCCTTCGATATCATATTACTTTATCGTGTATTGCTATTGATTTGCTACTTTACTTTTTTTGTTTCGTGTTGCTTAATCTCTAATGGTCTTGCGCCTGCGATTAGGCTATTGCTGTAACGTGTTGTTGAGCTCATCAATACCGAGGATGGATGTGTTGTCATTGTGTGTGAGCGATGTTTTATTTGGATCTATTTAAGAATGTTCAGTTTTCTAAGTATGATATTGCCTATAACGGTGTATACAGCTGACTTTTCTGTGAGTTTTCGTGGCCTGCAACGTTTAGCAGTTCTAAGTGCTTATTTGAAGTTTGTTCGATTACCGTGTTAATGACAAAAGTTTGTGATTGGATTTACATGCTGATGCATAACTAAATGATGATGGTGATGAGAATTTATTATATCCGATGGGTGGCTGATTATAGAGTTTACTATTTACATAAGGGAATGGGAGAATGATCGAGTAAGCCAAAAAAATTCCTGAAAAGTTTTGTTCGTATATACATATTTATATGGTTTTAATAAATAGTTACTGAACAGAATGCATACTATAGTTTGTCTAATAACGGGTGAGAAACAGACATATACATACGTAGTAAAGTAAATCACACGTCGCAAATCTAGTAATTTAGAGGCGAAAAGAACTGGCAAAAAGTAGGAAGAAACAAAGTCAAGTTACTTTTAAGTGAATTCATCCTCAGGCTATTGGGCAGTAAATAAGAAAAAATATTTTTTTAATCGACCTATTTAAATAGTTGTCCTAAGGTATAGAAACTCTCTGCCTATATTATCTTGGTAATAATATACATATGAAAAGATTTTCTATGTGTCAAATTCTACCGCGCTCCTTACATTTATAAAAAAGGAGTACTATACCTATATGGTAGTATTCGTGCGCCAAAAAGTATACTAGTGGTTCAGATATTAATACACATTTAGGCGCAAAATTTCCAAACAACCAAATTTCACACGGTGATGCTCGAAACGCGTGCTAGAAAGCGAGTGAGTGATACCTGCAGACAATTCTAAATAATATTTCTAATCCCTGCGGAATAAAGTTTAAATATACAGTAACTTACTATAATTCTTGCTATTGAGTACAATTTCTTTTATTAATTTTAATAATTTTTTAAGGTGTTTGGAAGATATACAGCAAGCAATTGGTACATGCATCAGTGAGGCTCTCAGATTAATTCCAAATCTGACACTTAAGTTAATATTTACTTTCCATAATCCACTCTATTAGTCTCCCTTAATAAGAGGCATTCTAAACAATTAGTAAGTTCCTGTTTCCACTACAAGCCACGCAGTTTCCTTAACCTAAACAGCTGATGGCCTCGAGCTAGTGCTGTTTTTTTTTCTTGTTTCCTGTATATTTATTGTACATGAAATAAAAATATATCTATCTATCTATCCTTAACCTACAAAACTGGACTTAAAATCTATACAAAATAACTGCCATCTCTTCCAGAGCAGAGTGCAAATCTAAACGGCCAAGATCAAACTGCATTATTGAATGAGAGGTGGTACCTTTCAACAACATTAGATACCAGAAACGGCTTACGTCTACCAGATCAATGTTATTACTTTTAAGCGCTGATCACAGCAACTAAAGGAACTCTTCTTTTTCTGGCAAAAAAGTGTGACCACAAAATATATAAAGATAGAAAAGTGAATTGACATCACTAAATTCCTTTGGGGCTTCACTAAATATAATAAAAGAATCGCTTGATATCTTGATAGACCAAACGTGCTATTTTACGCTAATACTTCAAAAAGTTACATAATATAGTGATATTCCTACCACCTTACAATTAAACTCCGTTGAAGAGGAAACTTATTTGCCTATAGCTATTTGTGAATATCCTATTATAAATAGAGTCTCGGTGGAGCAAAGCCATGACCTTTCAACAAGCAAACAAATGTTGCGTAAATTGAATGAGGGCCGCACTTGCAATTCAAAACAAATGGTACCAAAGAACCCTAGTGGAGCGCTAACACGCCACTGTTTTATTAGAAAGAACACCAGCAGAATAGCGACAAAATACAATGATTACTGCAGAAGTTGTCAAGAGTTGAAGAAGGTTACTGTGTAGAACATCTTCTATCCGCTTGCAAGCCTTTTTATACTAAGTAAAAGAATCGCAACTATCGTCAGCGGTTTCCTTCGCAATGACTCGGATGTTTCACATATACGATTTTCCAAATGGACTTCAACAAGACCAAGGTTAGTACAGAGAGCACTAAATAGAGTGAGCTGACAACAGGGTATTTCAGCAGTCAGGCCTAGTTGCGTCATGAGACAGGGTGCATGTAGCTAACTATGTCATCTTGTGAAGCAAACGTACTTTTTAACTAAAATTTTATTCACTTATCAACACAGATTTTTAAATCAATATATAATATAATTTTTCTATTTGAATGCACATACAAGTTGGTATATCGTATTCAAAAGAACGGCAACCTGTGTAGTATTAATCTACTTACGCATATTTCCCTATAAATAATTCTTCAAATAAAGAAAATAATCCTACATGAAACTAAGCTGAAGCATAGTGCTTACTTTAAAAACCAGACACATTTAAATATTCACTATGAACGCCCACATCTCGACCTTCAAATAAATTACATATCTACCGAAAGCAAGTCAGCGACACGACTGCTGTCTGTCTATTCTTATACACAGTTTATTAAGATTTATTAAGTGCGTAGTTTAGTAGTCCTATTGCATTCTCCAGACAATATCCCCATTTTAGTAATAATAATATACTAAGTAAATAACAATTTTGCAAATTTTTAGGCGCTAGACAGCTAAATTCGTCACAGACGCCGCAGCGTAAGGAGAAATTGCTTAATAATAAAGTTGAATAAATTTGAAAAAAACATATTTTACAAAAAACGGTCATACACACACATATTTGCATATTCACACATACAAGCATACACCATAATAGCAGCGCCTTCCGACTTGTCAAAAGGTATAACAGTGACTTGCTTTGCTTACATTTGCTTAACAATTTCGCAGCAAAAAAAAAAAAAAAATTACTTGTGAAGAGCATTCGGGCGAAGAGACTGCAGGTTGTGGGAGCGCTAAGTCAAATAAAAACGCCGACTAAACTAACGCAGGCGAAAAAATTACAGACACAGAAAATCTGTTTGACATTTATGTAGCTTTATGTGGGCGTGTGTGTACGCCTACGCCTCGCAACTTATTGTCAATGTCAGCTTGACTTAGACCCTGAGAGGGCGCGCGCTTAAAAGCAGCCAACTGAACAGTGCCAAGAGGCGAAGGAGCAAAAAACAACAAGCCTACAAATGGGCAACAACATAAACAAAAATGAAAATAATAACAACAACAGAAGCCTAAAATAACAATAACAACAACCAAATATAGGGAATGCAAAAGCAAAAACAACAGGAACATAACACAACAACAACAACAAAACAAAAGCAACAAAACCAGAAAAGCAACAACAAAAACAAAAACTAAAGAACCACAAATGCGCAACAACAAGGCCTAAAGAGTCAACAATATTTAAGCGTGTTTACGCACACAAACACACACATATACAGACATGTATAAACACACATTCACCCACACCTAGTACATCACCAACAAAATGTCGCCATGCACAACGCGTTGTTTCTGTGCTTGTCTTGTCGTTGGTTATTATTACGCTGCGGCTTGCTGTGGCGGTTGGCAGCCGCTTAGTGCCACAGTCGCTGCCACCAGCTAAGCCTATTCAAAAATATGCATTATGTGTGTTGTTTTTTTGCAGTGCGAAATATTTTTTTTTTTACATTTTTTTTTTTTTTTTTGTTTTGAGCTTTTGTGGAAATATTGTTGGTTGTTTCTACAGCGCCCCGTAAGCCTGCGCTGAACCGCCGCGGGGGCAACTGTACGCACGCCCACCACCCGCCAAACTCATCACTTCCACTTAGTATGCGGCGTGCGTAGAGTTTATAGCATAGCAATAGGCGCACACCAGCGGCAGCGATAAGATTAGCTTAAGTCCCAACAACGGTTTGCTGGTTGTTTGCGAGTTTATGTTTGCAAAAAATATTTTCGCACACAACAAAAACAACGAAAGCGAAAAAAAAGAAAAAAGTGATAAAACAAATAAACAAAAAAATTATGACTATGAAAACGTATAGGAAATAACGTTGCGACTACGCGACGCGATATTATTGCATGCCTTTAGGCGCGTGGTAACTGCGGGCGCACGTTTGCACTTACGCGACTTTTGTATTTCCGGCATTGTTTATTTTCTGCAGTTATTCAGACCTGCTAGTCTTGTTGTTGTTTTATTTTATTTTTTATTTTTGGTTTGTATGTACGCATGCTGCTTTAGCTTTCAGCCAGTTGTTAAGACACTTAAAGACTTTATATTTTGATTAATGCTTTGCAACAACGTAAGCTGGTTATGAGTGTGAGGCATACTTTGCGGCGCAAAAGCTTAGTAGGCGCGCTACCTGCATGGAAAGCATTTATTACACAAATGGTTGAGGTATGTAAGTGAACGTGCTTTGTATTGGCTGGGATTTATAGGCATAATTTATCTGTTTCTTAGTATGTGTGCGGAAATATAAAAAAATATAAGAAATAAAAGTAAAAAAACAATTGTGTGTCAAAGTGGCAGGTTGAGAATATTTAAATCGCTGCTAAGGAAGTCAAGTTAACTGTTTTGCTAGAGTTTATGAAGCAGAGATTTGATTTCAATGCCAACGTTTAGACTACTACGTAATATATACACATTAAGTTAGTCTAAGGTTTAAAAAAAAAATGTAGACATACCCATTATTATTATTTTTTTTTTATTTTTATTTTTTTATTTTAAACAAAATTAATGGGAGAGGAAAGCAAAGAAACTCAAAATAAGAGAAAATGTTAACTTCGGCTGCATCACGGCTTTAATATCATTTACATGGTAAAAGTATTCCATACAAGAACTTGATTTCGATCAGTCAGTTTGTATGGCAGCTATATGCTATAGTCAACCGATCTGTACAATTTCTTCGCATATTGTAGAGTTGTCTTGAACAAACGAGTTTCGTGAAGATATCTCAACAAAAAAAGAAGTTTGCATATAAGAATTTTATTTCGATCAGTCAGTTTGTATGGCAGCTATATGCTATAGCGGCCTGATCTAAATAATTTCTTCGAAGAATGTATAATTCATGCCGAATTTCGAGAGGATAGCTCAACAAGTAAAAAAGTTTTCCATACATAAACTTAATTTTTAATAATCGTTGTTTCGTTAGCTTTTACAGTTTAGATTTTACTGCTTCATATAATCATAAAACATCTTCCATCAAAATCCTTAACCCTTTAAGGACACGCTAACTCCCACTCTCAAGCTTCAAAATTTTTTATTCACTCACTCTCAGTAGGCTCTCAGTAACTCACTCTCCGTAACCTTCTTCGTTAAAGCTTTACTCCTTTCTCTCTTACATATTTCCTTGTCGCAATTTTCTCTCTTATCTCTTTCTTTATAGCAACTTATCTACATTTCTATCACAAATTTTCTTTATATTTCTACCAAAATCTCACTCTTCAGTTGTTAACAAATCCGCTTGATTTATGTTTCGCTTTTGATTTACTCGCATTTTACCTACCAGCTTTAGCGCCTGAAAGCGCTTTTTATTTAATAGCTTAAAAGCTTATGCTCTGAGTTGTTTTGCAATTTTAATGAGGTCGCTGGCAGCAGTTAGAAAATTAAATCACTTTGCTGTGATGTATACTATTAAGAATGCGGGTAAATGATGGCAGATAAAATTCATAATGAATTTGATGGGTGTATTTAATTTACTCGTATATGTAGGGGAATATATACATATGTACGTGTTGTTGGTAAACCAAAATAAAAGTCAAGTATGGATTATTTGATTAAATTCATATCTAATATATAAAAAATGTAAAATGAAAAAGTGAAAGTAATATTTTCTGCTTTTATTTAAATGTTTTGACTTGGGAATAATAATTAGATTGCTAATTTAACTATTTAGTCATAAACTTTATTCCCTTGATTGCTCGGCTATAGAGAAAATAACTAAAATTAAATATTTATTTTCTTTAGGATAATGCAGCACAAATATTTACATATTAAACACAATACGAGGAGAGAGAAATCATTGGAAAAGATAAAGATAATCGGAAAGAGAGACGAGTTGCTGAGTTCTTATTGGCAAAAAATAGTTAAGGGACTACACTAGTGTGACACTTTCAAAAGCAATTTATTGCTTTTTTTCTAACGAGTGACCGCTCGGAGGTGCAAATATATATAAAAAAAAACTCTTAATACACATATAGCTGAAACTATACCTTATTACGTCCAACGATGTTCGAAACATTCAACCGAGTACTTTCTTTTAAAAAAAATCACGAAAATCGCCTAATTTTTCATGCGTTACACTGATATAGCCCTTTAAGACACATTTCATCATACAAATATATAAAGAACATTTTCTCTGAAATAAGTTGTATATTTATATATGTATCGCCAGCTGTTATATGAAGATACGCAGGCTGCATTAGGATACAATTTTGGCGTTTTCTTGTCTTGATTTTTCTTTTCTTCTGTTTAAAGTTAATAAGAATTCGTAAATATCTTAAAACCTTTTAATAATTTTAGATATAATTTTAAGGTGGTTTAGAAATCTATGTATATTTTCTAGCTATATTTAGGCAACAGACTCTGCGCCTAACAAGGTGTCAACAAACCAAAATTTTTAATTTCTTTTTTTAATTAATGTACAACTTCGAGAACTTAAGCTGATTGTCAGTATAGTTTTAAGGCAAGACAGACTCACTAGCTGTTCTCCTGATAACAAAAACTGCACTGAAATGATTATTTATTTTCAGTAAAAATGCAATAAATCGATATTTTGATGATGTTCAATTCCCTTTTCATGAATTTCAATAATGATTTCGGCTGTTTTTTGATGAATTGAAGCACAGTTTCGAAGGCATTTTCGGTGATCACGGATTTTGATTGGCCCACATGTTGATTGTCTTTTATGGCCTCACGACCACTTTGAAAACATTGAAACCACTCATGCACTCTGCTACGGGATAAGGAATCAACGCCATTGAAACGTTTCGGTAAAAGTTTTACCAACTGACACCTAAAACGCAATAACTACACTTCCAATCAATGAAATGTTATGACACTGGAGAATCGATAAAGATAACAGATTCTAACGCAGCAGACAACATATAGATGGCGTTACAAGGAGGCGCTAGATTGAAAAGTCCTGTTTACTTTGGAAAGCACCTTGTATATATGTATATTCTCCTTCATCATAACTTCATTCTATTCTTTTTCTTCAAGGGTTTATCATTAACGAAGGAGAAATCAGAGTACAACAATGAATGATTTATTTTACTTTTCTTCTACGGTAAAGAAGCTCAATTATTGAAGCTCAATCATTGCCTCTTTTGTTTCATTCAATAGAAACTGTGGCACATTGAAAAATTATTCATAAATTTTGCTTATTATTTTTTTATCAACAACTTTCGTTTCAGCCCATCTTACTGTTTGGCTGAAAATTGCGTAAAAAATTTTGAATTATTTTTTGCACATACCGAAACGATGAGGACTTTTAAAAGACAGTTTTTAATTATGTTTTGATTGAATTCCTTAATTTTAAGCTTATATGTAAGATAAAATAAATCCAATTCTGATAAAGATATAATAACATTAGTTTGACTAAATACGCCGCATTTTAAACAATTTCAAAAATATCCCAAAATCACTTTTTTTTTTTTTTTTTTGGTAGATAATCACCAGGAAGTGCCCTCAACGTACATGCAGCTACCATTTTATTTCCTCAATACCTATTAATTTCCGTGCAAGGTCACACCAGATTTCTTCACTTATTTTAGGCTACAGATGCCGGCAGGACACTAAATTTGCAGTTATGGCATTAACATTAAATAGTTCTTATGTACCATATTATAAACTCCATATAACATCGATTTACTACTGCCGGAGCCATAACTTTTTATATTTGCTCTTAAACTAAGAAAAAAAAAAATTGTTTTTTTGTTTTTGCATAAAATTTAGGGTTATCCAAAGTTGGAGTACTAAGAACCCACTAAAATCTAGCTAAAATGACACACTCATCACAATGAAGTTTATGATAAATAGAAGTGGCTACTACACGAAGTTATAAGAAGCATATTATCAGCGCTGGCAACAACATTAGCTGTGATGACTTATAAGAATATAAACTGTTGGTTGGAAAAAAGTTGCTAAGTAACCACTAGAAGTAAAGTGTATGCTGCCATTAGATTCTATAGCGCTGTAAGCTATTAAATAACAACAAAAAAATAAAAGCAGGTAGTAAATATACGCAGACCACACGGACTTTAGATACATACAGAGTATATTTATATAAATTTGTATGTGTGAGTGACTGCAGTAATGGCGCGACAAAAATTTTTATAGCATATCTTAAGGATGTAGGAGTGACATGATGACACTGGACAGCAAAACATTACATTACTAAACGGCAATGTACAGAATTGTGTATATATAGATGTATGCGTACATATATGTATAGAAAGAAAGGTATGTTTGTTAAGTGAATTGGCACGCAAGTGTCTCAACATGTTTGTCACGTGTACGTGGCAAGTTTTTATGCGTTTAGTAATGTCTATTCGCAGCTTCTCTTCTTTTTGCGCTGATGCAAGATAAGTGAGGTCAGGCGAAAAGGGGTCACACTACGCACACGAGCACCAACATAAACTATAACTGAGGGGCGCATAAAAAGCAGCCAAGCGGTGATATGACACTCATGCTGCTGCGTCGTCCAGTTACCAAAGCTTGTCAGTGGAGATGATGTGCGAGCCAAATGTCGGCCTATGGCGACCACAGGCATGCATGTACATACAAATATGCACATTTTTATGTACATATATGTATACAGACATATAAGGTATACCACACCTGAGGGAGAGTTCATGAAAAACAAGTTTGGTGCGCGTTTGACATGTAAGCCTGCAAACCGGGAGTGCGCTGAATGGCCGCAGCATGTGCTACTAACTGTACACAAACACACGAACACATACACACTCATACATTGATATGTACAAAATTAATATGAAGGTGAAAGCTGCACACAAGACGCGGCAACGTGTGTTGGCTTGCACAATTTGACCCAAAAAATATGCTACATTTAACAAAGCGCTCACATACACACACACAAGTAAATATTTTTATATGGCTCCGTAATAAAGCAACGGGTAAGCGTGTGCAAAGGGTGTCCATACTCCATATGGTTATAATGTTTGGCGCATTTGAGCGCAAATTTCAAGTTGTGCACTTAATTTCCCCCATATGACAGCGGCGTAAAGGGGCTTAAAGTGCTTGGTATGCTGAATTTATAGTTTATATACCGAACATGTGTTCATAAAAAAGGGTGAAATATAATTTCTGGCAACTTTACTGCCTAGGAGTGTGTAATGTGTGACATAAGGTGAGGTTGCCTTAAGATGAACTATATTTTTATTGCGATACAGCCTTTAAACTGAACATAAACTTTAAGTATTTTTTCTCAAAATATTTCAAGTCGTACAATAAGTATACATTTACAATTGGTTGTAAACAACATAATAAAATAATTATAATATCTTACATAATACTAACAAAAAAATTATAAAATGTAAATCAAACGGTTTAGAAAATTTAATTTTTCTAAATTTTTAAATACAGCCCCATCAAGTGGATTTATATATTTTATAATACATTGTCAAAAAAGTCTTGCGGAATTTTTTATTTATTTATTTTTTTTTATTTTATAACTATTTAATGACTCATGCCCTGCTCTTGACCGATGCTACGGCTGCTACTATGCCGGTCTCTTTCGACCAATTCAGCGATTTTATCGCAATTTTCGACGACAGGCCTTCCGGAGCGTCTTCTACACCGGAACCATCGTTGTGCGGTGGAAATGGAAACTGTATCGGGTCCATAAACTGCACAAATTTTATTGGCGGCTTGAGGTGCATTTTTGCCTTTATCGTAGTAGTACTGTAAAATATGCCGTATTTTCTCTTTATTTTGCTGCATGTTTGCGACGGAGCGGTATAGCATGACCCGCGAAACCAGGAAAGTTAATTTGGTCAGAAAATGTAAGTTTTCTAAATTTTACCACAAAGCGCTATCTAGCGGATTAAAATATTTCACATACTATGGGATATTATAATTGTGGGATATTTTTTTTCCAATTTGATGTGATCACACTTCGAAACAATACAGAAATCACAAAATGATAGCTAAATTGGTCAGAAAATATAATTTTTCTAAATGTAAATGTAAATTATTTCGCATAATTATCATGTAATTTTATATGAATCAGTTTATATAATCTATATAAAAGGAACCATCACTTTAACTATATTTTATACTTTTCTTACCTTATGATACCTTAAAAGCTTTACCTTGCAATATCTAAAAAGCTGCCTTTAGAAATTTTATTATATGAAAATAAATTAAACTTCTATGATATTTGTCTTAAATTTTTCGAGAGATACACAACTAAAAATAATACTTACAAAGCTTTCATGCGTGCTTTTTTGCTAAAGTTTTAATACCTAAATTTTTTTTTTGCGAGCTCTTATAGGTAAAAATTCTATTTAAATCAAGACTGTTGCTCCAAAAATTTACATTTTTATAAGAGCTTTTTTTTATTTAAAACAAGTCGTTTTTGAGTATTTCGAAGGAAATAATTCAATTGATACGTAAAAGCTCAAAGTTTTTCAAAACCTTAAAGCTTTAGTTTCAACTTTTTTATTGAAATCTATTTGATAATTGCGTAAAAAAGTTTTGGAGATTAAGAGCTTTCCAGAAAGCTTGAATTGATTGAAAAAAAAATCTATTTCTATGATATCTGACTTTCTAAAGGTTTTGAGATATCTAAGTTTTCGGTATAAGAAAGTATGGTCCTCCAAACAGGACATTTTTGATTATTTTTAACAAGTATTTTATTTCTTCTAAAAAGCTACTAAACTATTGATTTATGAAAGCTCGACATATTTCGAAAGCTTAAAGCTCTGGTTTTAAATTTTTTTATTGAAATCTATTAGCTGTTTGCTTTGAGAAAGTAGGGGAGCTCATAAGCTTTCCAGAAAGCTTTCATGGCAAGAAATGGAGATATCTAAGTTCTGTGCTCGGTATGTGAAAATATGGTCCTCTGAATAATTAACTAAAGAACTTAGCAATAATAGCCTTTTGGGATCAATTTGAGAATCTAGAAAAGCTGAACTTTCAAGAAAATAAAGTTTTAGATATGGTTTTGAAATCTGAATTTAACGCGAGTCATTCTAATTTTCTTTAAGAAAATCTACTAATAAAATATGCTTGTTTTAGCTATGATATTTAGGAAATGCCTTCATTTAATTAAATAGTCTCTATATGTCAGATGATGCAAAGACACCTATACCAAAAGCTTTAAATTGCCTGACCCCTGCATTTAAGACTTTCTCGATAGTTGCCAGTATTCTTTTCGTGAAACTATATTCATACAGGAGTTAAATAGTTTTCAACTTACAAGCCCACAGCTCACTAAGCAACCAGGAAATCAACTTCTACGACAGCGCCATCTATATATGATATTTTAACATATCCACTTACATAAAACTTTAATACATATCACAGTTAAAATCTTAATGCGTCAAACTTTTAGATTCAAAAAATACACTGTTTAAGGCACTCCAGTTAATTCAGTGACGCCTGCGTACCCAAATATTGGATATAAAGTGCATGAAGTACAAAAAATCAGATTCACGTTGCCACTCAGAGACGCGGTTGTCAATTGCACAGCTGTAGACATGTGCTGTAGCAACTCACATGACCATAGATGTATGCGTCTATACACCAAGCTAAATATCTCAAATCCACGTCACTCAACGCACACTTTTATTGCTTTTAAATGTCGCCGACAGTGTTGTTAGACGCGTGAAAAGCCAACGTGTTATTGGCGGCGTAAAATTTCACAGCTCTCATTGTCGGTCTTACTCGCAGTTGCGTTGGAAAGGTTGTGTCTCATTTGGTTGGTATGTCAACCATGAAGCACCGTATGGAGTATGCAATATATGATATCCTATGTGATACACACACACACACATTTGCAGTGTTAAAAGCGTGATTGATGATTTAGCGAAGTCTGAATACGGGTAGCGGCATCACAGCTGGCTGCAGTATTTTCGAGGTAATAAAGGCGTCACTTTGAAAATGCAATGAAGAGTGAAGTGAAGGCACGTGCATTCAATTTTCGTTGACATTTTATGTCAAACACATGAATTCGGCTGTGCTATAGGCACAAATGACTGACACATTATGGATTGTAGCAGAGTTTTAAGCGCTTTAGGTTAGTTAGACTGGAAATTTGCTCACTAAAGCTTGGGTTATTAATTTTTAAGGTATACTCGTATATGAATGATTATAAGCATATTATAAAAAATTGTGTAAAGAAAATTTTCAAGACATATTACGATTATTATGAAATATTATGAAACAGATTTGTTTTTTGCCCTCAAAACAAAATTTAGCTAGCAAATGTTATCCTATTTCGTTATCTTCTCTCAAACAAACCTTGGTTTCCCCTCTTTCAGTATAAAAAGTTTGACAAAACACAGTTTAATTGCATTAAATAGCTACATTTTTAATTTTTAGCATACCTTAAGGCGCTTTGAAATATAAAATAATTAAAAAAATCCTTTCAGCCAACGCGAAAGTTTAAAAGGACTACATAAATATCTACACTAATCAAATAAATATCGATTGATTAATATTTTAAGCATACCCTAATGCGCTACATTTCTTATTTAGCAAATGTTGAATCAATAAATATTCTAAGCAGTTTTATATTTAAAACTCACTTCCAATTAGTAAAATAGGTATGCTGAAATGCGCCTGTAGACAGCTCTACTTTTTTTGGAGACATTATACAAGCATATCTGTATATATAAAACTGAAACTTTGATGTCCCTAAATTATATTTTAAAAGTTTCTCGATAAGGTTTTGGATTTGAGTTAAATATCGCCAAAATTCACTTTTTACAGCACTTATAACTGAAATCAATAATATTTTAGTTGATATTATATAGTGCACTTTTAGGCGCTAAGCAAGAAATTATTATTTTCTATAATTAATATTAGTATTTGCATTTGATTTGAATAATAGTTGCAGCTAAACAATGCTCTTTATTAGTAGGTAGTATTTGTTACAAAAGTGTTGCACGATTTTAAGCGCAAATATAAAAATAGCACTAGCGTCTACTGGAAAAGTATTATAAAGTAAAAATATATAAACTTTACAGCTATATTTACAAGAATAGCCAAAACTAAATACTACAATGCATTTGTTCCAATTTGAAACAAAACAGCCTAAAAGTAAGCAACATTTTACTAATTTTAAATTATAACTTAAGCAAAATGAAGCAGGCAACGCACATTACAACTGCCTATACGCACAGTCGTATAGCATTAGCAAATACCCCTTGGACATATGTGTACACAACCACTATAACCATAACCATAATTACCACAAATTCTCGCGTCTAGCCAAAGGCGTTCAACCGTACAGCCTACAAACAGCCAACATTAATGGTACTGTCTCTAAGATTGACGCGCCGCCGTCACAGCTGCTGCTCACATTAGCGGCAAAGCACTTTGGCCCGACAAAGTGATGATGCGTAAAAGTTGTGGCGTGAGCGGAGTAACCGCGACAGCACTGTGGACACTACCCGCTTGATATGCAAATCTCTGCTCACAAACACGTCTATACGCATGCGAGTAATTATGTCATGATCGCAACCGTCAAGCTTGTTAGGCGACCACATTGAGTGGATTGCGTATTGCTCATTTGGAGCAAGCAGCTACTGAGATGCGTGATTAATGGCAAACCATTAAATCGTTTTCATTGTTTTAATGAGCGTACGCAAACCAAATTCTTGTCAGCGCAATAACAACAATGTATGTAGTAATTTGCTAGTGTGCGCCTGTAGATATGCTACTGTGTTGACAGCAGCGCGTTGACGGGGCGTTTGAGGGCAACATCCTTGCAGGCTAATGATCCTGATAGTAGCTATGATATGGCTTTTGAAGGTATGGCCGTATGAAAGTGGTGCCAATAATTTGTGGAATGAGAAACTTTTCTTCGTTCTTAAAATCAATACTTTAGTGTTGCCAAATAGAAATATTAAAATTTATTTAGAAGTTAAGAAAAAAATATTTAATTAAATATAAATGTTATGAAAAAGTTGGAATTTTTCTATAATTTTATGCCACAGTGTTGCCACATTTTCAAATATTTCCGTGCTGTAAAATTATAGTATGCAATTTTTTTTTTTTGGGAAATTATTCTAATAGTACAATGTTTTCATTAATTCATTAAAAGGGGAACTTAAATTAAAGCTTAGAGTTGCCAGATCGCAACAATATTAAAATTTTATTATTAATTTTCGAAATATATATTTTTTATTATAAAATTATTATAAAAATGTTTACTTTAATTTTTTAGTAGTTTTCGGCCAGAAGTCTGGAGTTATTGGGGAAAATAAAGTTGGTGGCAAGATGTTGCAATATTTCTAAATATTTTGATTCAGTAAAACTTTATTTTGTCTTTTTATGTTGCATTCTTAAACTTGATACATGTTTTTTTTTTAAATAAATTTCAAAACTTACATTTTTAGTGCCAGATCGGTACAATATTAAAATTTAATTAATAATTGTTTAAATAATTACTTCTCAAAGTCTACGATATTGCCTATAAATCATAAAGAAACTAAAAAAGTGCCTCTATAATCCGAACTCAAATACATCATTCGTTTTAATTTTTGCCCTTCGGAGTAAAAACCTCGATTTAAATTTATGCCTTTCCAAATAACTTGCACATTTCTTGGTTTTATATAGTTTCTGGTAGTCATCAATACAATAAAACAAATTTGTTTTGCTTTTTTAGATCTGCGAAAATTTATATTGCCTACTTTTGTGCGTGGACTTTTTATGTTACTGCACTCGATTTGTCCCACAATTTATATATTTTCAATTTTTTCTTTAATCAATTTTGTTATTATTATTATAATTTTTTTTTTTTTGTGGTTGCCATACTTATTCTTGGCCATTGTGGTTATTGTTGCGAGCAACAATTGTGATATATTGGCATTCAGCTCTTTTTCCTTTCTTTTGCATTACGCCTGCCACTATTTTACTTTTATTGCGACAATTCTTCGTCCCATGTCCATTTTTATTATATTTTTCCACTCACCGACTTTGATGCCGGTTGTCGCCTTTAGATTACTCGTGTTGAAGTTTAACAGTTGGATTGTGTTGCTGTTGATTATTAGAAAATTCTTTACCCGTGACCGCAGCTGCTGCCAATCGGTCGCCATCATTGCGGTCCCAACGATTTGTGGCGTTAAATTGTTATTGACTTGGCGAAAGTGAACAACAAAGTAAATAAAGGACACAATAGTAGAAAAATTTATGTGAAAATATATGCGCGTAGTGAACGGAAAGTATGCAGATGCGAGCGGGCAAATTGGTTTTGGCATAATTTGTGGCACATTTGGTTTTGCAATTGAATAAATCTTTTTCTTTAACTGTAGTTAGAAGGTCAGCGCACGTGAGGGTGGCAAAAATTTGCAAATTTATTAGCATGGGTGGGTTAAAGAAGGAAAGCTAGTTCCATAAATATGATAATTGGAATTTTTTATACTTTTGTAAAAAAAATTAAGTGATTTTAGGTTCAAATGTCAGGATAATTTCATGGAAATCTTCAAAATAAACTAAAATCTATAGTAATACTACTTAAAGCTGAACTCATACAATTTGACGGCTCTTTGAAAATATGTGAACTGCTTTTAGGCGCAATGCTCTAAACATAAATACTAACTGGTTTATCTTCGTCAAAAACTTATATTAATTCAATTTATGCTTGAATATTCTTTTCCTGCATACTTTTATCTATCAAAATCAATTATCTTTCGAACTTTCTCACACCACAAATATACACTTGTCATATTTAATCCATACATTTATAATTGCCTATGTATGTAAACCGCCTGTAGCGTTGGCGAATAGTAAATTGGAAAGTATATAGTTAATTGATAATGTCAACACTTTGTCTTTGAATGTTATGCCTACAGCATAATTTTTAGACAAACACAATTAATTTGGACGTAAGTTGGAAGTTTGCACGTAACGGCTGTCATTAAGGTGAAAGGATGATAACTTTGTACATTTTCTAGCCGCAAGCTGGACAATGAAAAGGCTTGTTGTTAGTTTATTTGAATAATCGCCCTTAAAGTGGAAAACATTGCCTACATTTAGGGGTAGGCTACTAAAATAATGAATACTTGAGCTTGGAAGACTGATTTTCAGCATAAATGTTAAATTTAGGAATAAAACAATGCATATATATGTATATATATATGTTAAATAATTTTCTAAGCGACTGAAAATGCATATAACAGCGAAATATGCAAAGAATAAGGTTAATAAACTTATTACAAGTTTCTGTGATGCCGTATAGTAATAAAATTTAAGCCCTATGCATACTTGCATTGAAAATTAAACCTTTGCCTACATTTAGGCTAAGGTATTTGTAAGTGATGAAACTCCCACTATTATTTCGTGCTGATGATGAGAGATATATTTACATCTTTTTTAACCGCAAGATGAACAATTAAACGCTTTATTGTTAGGGTTAGGTTATTTGAATAACTGACATTTAAGTGGCAAGCATTGCCTACATTTAGGGCTGTGTTGCTTAATCGTGCTTAATAAGCAATCGTGAAGCTGGGAAAAGCTTATTTTAGCGAAGAAAAATTAAATTAAGGCTACTAATATTCAATTTAGGTATTAAGTAATGGATATATTCTGCAATTATAATAGTCATATAATAGGGTATTGAAAGCTATGACTGATATCAATTTGAGAGCTTATAAAATCTAATAATATACATATATAGGAACATACTATAGCTTTGAAAAACGCAGCATAAAAGTAAAAATGTTTTCTCTCTGCATTTTTGTAATTTACCGTAAACCATTGCCTTCATTTAGGCTTCTCACTTTGCTAAAATATTGCTACATTTCGTTCTTATATGATTTCTCAGCACAGAAATATTACACACAACGAGTTTTTTTGTGAGTCACTATATTTACCTCAAACCCCTGAGGACTCAACAACTTGCCATTACTTCAATCTTTTATTTTTGTTTTATGTATTTGTTAACCTCAAATGTCATTCTTCTTTGCGGCAATGTTATCTACTCTTCAGTTTACTTGTACTTCATCCGCAAATTGCTGGTTAGGAAAAGGCATTGGTTGAGTGACAATTTATTGCCACACCAAATTGAATTATCTTTAAAATGTGGCAGCCAGCGAGAGCGGCAGACTGGCGGCAGCAAAGACAAAGCAAGCAAAAACAACTAAAACTTTGCTGTGGTGTAACACTTCAGTTACAAATACCATGAAAATCAATAAACCGAATGTACCCCTTTCCAACATTTAAGAGCGCACAAATAAATAGAAAGAATTGGCAAAACTTAGGGTCTTAGCAAATGGAAAATCGAAAAAAAGAGTCCAAAAAAACTGCATAAAATGTTAGCTCAGTCACCATAACATGCTCTTGCGTCGAAAAACATGCTTCCATTTTCGGTTTTCTGATTTTCATATAAAATGACAAACGTGGCAAAGCGGTTTAGTTTGAGGTGAGTTGGGCGGCGGTAAACAATCGAGCGTGTTTCGAGCGCTTTCCGTTGACTACTTGACTAGGCTGCTAGGGAGACTTGAGCTGAATGAGAGCTGTTGAAGGATAAGCTGACCAGAAGGCTACCAACAGCTGCAGCGGTCATGGTTAAAAGCTAAAATGGCGCATAAAAGAGCTGAGAGGTAGGCAGGTATATGTACGGTAGCTGTGAAGAGCGTGCAATTGCAAAATGAGAGGAGGCAGTTGAAAGCCAGTAGAGTGCGGCACCAATTCGTATATTGGAAAAGCCATTAAAACGTAGACATTCATGACTGGTGCAACAAGCCACAGCATGCGGTAGAGTCAAATGCCCTTAAAAATATACAAATGTGTACATTTGAGGAGCGTCTATGTGTGATTTTAGGGCAGTTTAGAATAATCAATCTGACCATTGCAGGCCTGTATTTGCAACTTAAAAGCCAAATAAGTTTGGTTTTATTTTTATTATTCCATTTTTTACAGCGTTTGCTCCTAAATGTAGGCAATGTTGTCAAGTTTAGATTTTATAAGCACACCACTGCTTTTCTCCAAATTAAAAGGTTGCCCGATGCCTTCAAATTTACAGGCGACGAATTTTCTTTGCAGACTACTGCATTATTTCAACGAATTATAATTATTAATATTTTTGTAATTTTTCAGCGTTAGATTTCCAAATGTGCGCACTTGGCAAAAATAATAATTTGTCTGGCTTTTTTTTTTCTTGCAACTCAGCAAATTTGTTGTGTGCTGTTTTGGTTTGCCCTCTTCCCTTGCCTGTTGGCATTTGTGGCAATCTTATGCAGTTGTTTTATGACTGTGCTGTTGGTTATCATTGCAGTCATTTAGGCGCTTTGCGGTTAGTCACTTAGTTTGCTGAGTTGTGGTACTGGAAAGGACATTTGGTGTTTGTGAAAAGATTGCGGCTGCTTAGGGTAGAAAGTGCTTGGCTTGGCAAAATGAAGCATGAAGTCTGAGTGTATATATGTACATCTAAATATGAAAGGGTTCCGTTTGCGGCAAGATAAGTGAATTAGAACGTCATTAAAATATACATTGAAAAAAAATGTATATATAAAGGAAAATGTATAAAGCTGCGAACACGGTGGAGCGATGTCAGCAATATTCAAGTTAAAAATGAAAAAAAAAAAATTCTTTAAACTTTTAAATTAAAGAGATTATTCTTAAACTTCAAATTAAAAAATTCACAATTCTGACATATATAAAGAACATTAAGCAAATATAATTAAGTAT
>NW_017537600.1:1326392-1335558 GCF_001853355.1 Bactrocera latifrons
AAAAAAAAAAAAAAAAATATTTGCACTACTTACTATATGAATTAAAACTATTCTTAGGTTTCAACAATCGATCTATTTGCCAGTTCATCAATTTTAACAACAAACATTGTTTCCCACGCTATAAAGAAGACTAATCTCTTCACTAAGACACATATAACGCTAACTACGAAGGAAACCCGCAATCAAGTCCTTCAAGCAGCAAACAGCAGCTGCCGGGCGCACAATTTAAAAAGTTACAGACGAAGTTGCGCTCTCAAAGTATTAAATATATATACATATATGCATGTGTGTGTGTATGTCTGCCGCGCAACCTTAAAAACACAGACGTTCATTTCCTGTGCGCGAGAAACTGCCGCGAACCCACATGTGAACCATTAACAATTAAAATGAGTCTGGTATTGTAGCAGGAGAAACGGCCAAACAGCCAACCTTAAAAGAGTGCTACAGTTTTATGCGATTTTGCTGGGCGACGCGTGCAACTGAAACTGTTTATGATTGTTTTGTCTGCTTATGTGTATGTGTGTGCACATTTGCATAGTAAATGAAGTTCGTCACAACTTAAGCGGGTAAACGGTGTAGATTTCACCATACCGAAGCATACACACGAATTCACATGCTAGCAGCACAGCCGCATAAACAGTCACGCCTTTATAAACTTATGCAATATATTATATGATTATGTAAGTATGTATGCTTGTGTGTGGTAAACGAAAATTGAAATGTATGCAGAAGCTCCGCCCTGGCTTGCCACAGCGCCGCGCACAATGTGCATGCAGCACAATTTGTTGCGCATTCATTAACCACATACAAAGTTTTTTATGACGCAAAAACACAATGAAGATGATCATGAGCGCGCTGAGTAGTGTTGCTGCTGCTGGTGAAGTGTGTAAATGCCGAAGTCTGCGTGTATGTGTGCGTGTGTGAGTAGTCTAGAATTTATAACTTTGCGTGGTTTCTTTTGTATGCATTTGCGGGGTTTGCTGGTTATTAAAATATTTAATTACCATGTAAATCTCTCCACGCCACAGTATGTGTGGCATGCATTGCCGCGCTTGTACTTTGCTCATTCGCAACTTTATAGTGGATTGTCAGCATTTTGTCTTCTAATGTCTGCATTTGTCGTGCTGTGTTGCATTGTTTTTGTTGGTGTTGTGTATTGTGACAGTTATTAAAAAGTCTTAGCTGACATTTCCAATTGACAGTGGTTTTATAATTATTGTAAGAACTTTTAAGTTGTAAATAGATTGTTTCTGTTGCAGGCAGCCAGTGGGTATGCTACAAATATGACCAACACATGTAGTTAAACGCGTAAAAATGATTTTTGATAAACATGTAATATTTAGATTTGCTTGCGATTTACTACATTATATTACATATATGTAACATGAAATTTTAAGCTTTCGCCGTCAGATATAACCAATATGTAACTAATATATAACCATTTTCTAACTAAAACTCAAATTTTGTTTCAATATGAGTGCTCTCTGTTTGTCGTTTTTACTTTGCTAAAATTATTTTTATTTTTTAAAGAAATCACCGAAAATTCTATAAATGTGATGTATGTATAAAAAAATTCATTTATTTCTTTTTTCAGAAAAGACAAATTAACGAAAACATTTATTTTTTTCTCACTTACAAGCGGATATGACCCCTTATGTTGCGAAATTACGTCAAATATTGCACTACAACTATCATATGCCAGGGACAGAAGGTTTTCAATCACGTATTCTAGACAAGCGAAGAGGTAGCGAAAATTGGACTTTAAACTAATGATAGAATTTTACTCTTTTAAGCATGTGAGTAATATTTGTATGAATTATAGTATACAAAGTAGTAAACTCGTCTATAATACAAGAAGAACTATGACTTATACTTGCCTCTAAAAGCATAATTTTTTGATGTTGGAAACATCTCTCCGACTACTGATACTTCTTTTGGAGCGGAATTTGAGAACTGGTTTTCACTTATGAATTATTCACCTAACCTGCTTTTCAAGAGTTCAGTTTTAAAGACTGAATCTCATATGCTAGAAAAGTGACAGTATAATCCAATAAGCCATTTTGAAGGGCAATGCCAAATTGAAGGCTCAAATATGTTTAGAACATGCAGCCTATGATCACCGTTCTCACTAGTGCTGGGTCCTGAGCAGTTCGTTGAGTTTTGCGAAATAACACAATGTAAAATTAAGTCCGACAATTTGCTTGACGAGAGAAAGTATCAACCTCAAACGTTGAAGGAGAATAATTAATGGTAGCTGAAGTAACGGCAGAAAACCCATACATGAATTTAAAGTATAAATTGTCACTGAAAAAGACTGAGTCAAGAAATCGATCAAGACTATTAGAGTAATAGTTTATATGAATCAGTTTGAGACTAAGTATCAACGAGTCTCAACGAGATGTAACTCGTGAGAAGACGAAAGATTGGAGGGATTAAGAGCAGAGCTGTGGGAACAACCGAATCAGATAATATTTCTCAGATTAAAGTCAACAAGAATACAATAATAATCATAAAACACCCCACCACGGCGCCACCTTGTGAAGCTTTTGGATATCTTCAGTAAAATTTTGAGCTTTCCATAGAACTTTTTTAAATTTTGGATTTGAGTTTTGGAGTCAAATCTTAGATTAAAATTTTAGAGTCAAGTTTTGGAGCTTAGTTTTATTAAAAAATGTCTACTTTTAAATCGCTCAGCGTATTAAACGCTTATCTCAGCTATACTTAGTAAAAAGCATTCGACTTTCTGCTAGAATGCTCCAAATAAATGGTTTATTCAATCGACACTTCCATATGCGGCCATTTTCCGCATTTTACCCTCGATAACCAACTCACGTGCAACAAATGCGCACACATTTGTATAAATAAGTCCACGATAACTTAGCTGTAAATACCGTTAAGATACAAAACCACACCAACTCATCTAAATGTATGCGTGTGTTTGCGTGAAAAGTTATTTGAATTTTAATTGCAAAGTTTTGTTGCATACTTTTGCAAACATAGATTTATTTTATGGCATACATTATTTATTGTGAATATGTCTATAGACATAAATCTGTAGAAAGCTGACGGTGTGCATACTAAAACGTGTGTTTATATATGTATAAATAAATTGTATGTATGCATATATATCTATGTATGTGTATATTGTATGTACATATATATGTATAGATACTCGTATGTCTGTTTATATCAATTTACTTATTCGACAATTTAATTGAAAATGAGTCAAGCTAAAGTTCCAATTACCATGTTGGTAAAACCGGGTGCTTGGCACTGGTTGGAAGGTTCACGGGTGGCTTAAGTTTGTATGTGGAGAATCTTATATGCTTGACGGTATGTGTTTATGAGCGACCGACAAGCAAGTGCGGTCTCACATTCACGCTGTGCTGGCATTTATAGTAAGGAGTTGAAAGCGAGCTTACGTGTATATGCTCTCCTGCATGTCTTAGGTATGTCTGTCGTGCGGTTATTGTGGTTTCAATTAAAGATTTCAGAAAATGGCAACACATTCATGATACTTTTGCGGTTTTTGTTTATCGGAAGATTTTCACAGCACTGGCACACATATATACAAACAAAAGCGCACATATTGGTATGTGTGGCGTGTGGTGCGCAGTGCGAGAAGTATATGTGTGGATTATTGCAGCCAAAATGAGTTGTGTAAAAATCAAAACTTTGTCGAGTGGTATCAGGTTGGTGGCTGTGGCTTCGTTGAGTACATTTAAGTGCTAAGACTGTACAGTAATTGCTTTACTCCAGACCGCCAAGCCGACGGTTTACTAGAGACTGAAGCACAAGCACAGCTACAAATACACATAAACATATACACATACAACAAAAAAAAAAAAAAAAAAAAGACAACAACAATAAGCAGCCAGACACTTATATGGTGGCACTGCTCCTCTTCTACGTGTCGATGAACATATACAATTTCGGAAACAGTGCGTTTGTGTACTTTATTCGAAACAACAGTGTGAGTTAATTGAAAAATTAACATAAACCTCAGCGGTTTGTGCCATTTATTGGATTTTCGCTATTTTGTGTTGATGATCTTATTTACATTATCTATAAAACTTCGACGTGAGTACAAGTAAAATAAGGGAATGAATTGCCTACATAGATTTTTCGACCAACAATTCAGATTTTTGCATCGAAATTTTCGTAAAAAAAAATTGCGTTATTATAAACTGTTCCCAGAAACTGTTCTCACTTGCAATATTATAAAAATGTGCTTATACTGTAGTTGATGTAATAAATTTTCCTTCAAAACTTTTGGTAAACAAATTTCCTATTATATAAATCGTTCTCAATTTCACTATCATCAAAAAAGTTTTTCTTTTTCTACTAAAAATTCAATCAGTACACTTGACTTCGAAATTGTTAAAAAATAAAACTTTGTTATAATAAAGTGTTCCCAAGAACTGTTCTCACTTTTCTTGTCATAAAACAAACTTATTTTAGACGTTATTACAGGCAATTGCAAAATATAAAACTGCGTTATTATAAAGTGCTCGTAAAATTGTGCTCACTTAGCTTTCATCAAAATGTTCGAAGTGTATTCTTTCCCTACATTTAACAAAATTAATTTTACTTCGTAATTACTAAAAAAAAAAAACAATATATCCTTCTGAACTTCGCCTTCATCAAAATTAATAGTACTACAAAAATTAAGTTTTACTTCACACTTAGGGGAACAAAATGTTTTTCTATAAACTGGTCCCAGAAACTGTTCCCAGAAACTGTTCCCATCTTCACTATCATCAATGTTTTCGCAATACATATCATTTATAACCAAACAAACTGTTCTCACCCCGTAAATGCTTCACTTCAACAATGCACATGACGGTAGAAAAAACCAATGTTAGCTGCAAACAGCTAAAAGTCACGCTTTTAAATAAAAATACTGGCACAAAAACTCTTTCCATTTAATTGTTTTCATTCAGGAAATATAGTCTTATAAATTTAAAGAAGTTTATTTCCCACTAAGCGTTTATGGCAAATATAATTAAAAAAATTAAAAAATTTGATTATACTAACGTGCCATCTACTTTGCACTCCATTATAACTTTTCGCAAACCTCTAAAAACTGTTATCGCTTTCTCATTTTCTATCAATTTCTCTTCATAATAATTTTTCCCTCTCATTTGTCTTCAACTTTTTACATACTACCATAAACTGTTCCCAGTAATATTTCCTTCAAATGTAAAACTTTTGTAATGCATAATTCTACTCACGGTCAATATTAATCGTTATTCCATACCAAATTAGAATTGTTCTCAATCAGATTTAGGCTCCATTAAACTATTCCCAATAACCAGCTTATTCCGCCGTCTTCCCACACTTCCTTATCATATACAACTTTACATACAAATTAATCAAAATTCCTCAGAAATTAAGTAGCCTTTCATCAACCATCAACAATTTGCCTACTATATGAGTTCTTAAGCGCCAAAAAGTATGCATCATCATATTAATATTTGAGTATAAAATGCAAATTTATAAGCTGTGAAGTGCATTCAATAAAGATAAATAAACAAATGGATGAAAGTAAAGAAAAAATTTATCAATATATTGATGCACTTGACAAAAAAAAAAAAAAACTTTGAAAAAATCTTAAATTGAGATGCATAAAAATATAACTGCATATTTTTTCACGCGCCACATAAACCGGCAACTACATAAATTCATTTAAAACGGTAAAATGTGAATGGATGCTAGGTGAGTGCTTGCTAGGCGTTGGAAAGGGACAGGTCATACACATAGCTGCTAGCATATGAAATTCAATTAAAAGGATTTGATTCAATTTTTACAGTTCGTAAGCGCCTTTTTTCGTTCGCTTTTATGCTGCGCCAAATACTATAAATTCCGCTTTCAGTATACAAATACGCCATAAATTTCGAATTTATTTATGTTTACTCACTAGTTTTTATACGCTCACACACGCCTCGTGCTTTGATTTTTTATGTGTGTTCGTAAAAAAATTAATAGAAAACTCAAATAAAAGCAAACGACTATATTAAACTGTGTGCGGGTAAGATAGGCCCGTGACTGAGCATCGCAAATACTAATTTATAGCATTTCTATATACTCTTTTTCAGCGTAATAAAAATATTATTTTAACACAGCATTATAATGAAGAGTTTTTATTTGTTGCCGAAAAGAATAGCAAAAAAGTTAATAACGGTAAAAGTCTGAAACGGCCACTCTGTTATAATGTAGTTGACTGGAAGCATAAAATATATGCAGATATTAGGAAAAGTATATTGAACTGCGGGTTGTCGAAAAATTTTGTTCTTAAAATTTATTAAAAATTATTTGTGAACCGGTTGAGAATTACAAATTAAATATTGAGTCGTGAAAGCAAATAAGTTGTTATGGAAAAATTACATATGATTCGTAGTGATACCTGATATTTATAATTTCTTAAGTCAATACTATGGAGACTATGTTGAATTTTCAAATTGAAAGGAGACTGAAAATTTTCACAAAAACCACAATATAGTGATCAACCCTTTCTACGCCTATATCTGACTAAGAAATCAAAAGGATTAAAATGTTGCTGTGAAATTTGCATTGAAAAATATCTATGAACTTATTGTGAAATATGAGTTGAACTTTTACTTTGGAATTTTTGTACTACAACCAATGGTATCAACACTACCAGCAGTTCAGAAACTCCAAACCAGAGCCAACGAATATCAGTTTTGTATCCAGCGTGCCGACTACTAAATAATTCTCAGCAGGGTTATGTCATTAATACTATTAGTAGCTGAAAAAATAAATAAATAAGTGCTGAGAAAAAAATAAATAAGTTTTATACCGATCTGTCTATGTTCTTTTCTCATTTAGGGAACACCTCGTGTGACAGCATAAAAAAATAGCCAATTGATTAGATCAAAACCCCGGAGGGTCATCGTATGGAGAACTATATAGAGAAGATGCAAAAAAATGTGATAGCGATCGGATCATTTGTCTCCAAGTAATCACTCCAGCAAATTCGAAAAATGCTGTTTCGAGAAAAACGCGTTTAAAGATAAAGTGATTGTTATCTAACTGCCGAGCGACTACTCTTTTAAATGGCTGTAACTCAAAAACTGTTTCAGATATCGATTTTAGTATGTTATTTTTAAAGGTATAACCTATCGAAATTTGAAATTTGCAAGAACTATAGCATGGGGCTGTCATACAATTTTACCGATCGAGCTCAAGTCTTTGTATTGAAAACTATTATATTTGGAAAGATATCTTCACAAAATTCGGCGCATCTTATTATAGTACGCATAACATCGGACAACTCTAGCATACCATACAAACTCAAAGATGGCAATCAAGTGCTTGTATGCAAACCTTTTTTTATTTGACGAGATAACTTCACGAAATTTGACACGGATTTTTGTACAAGTTATAATATACGAAGAAGTTTTCCAGAGCGGATAACTATATCATACAGAAGCCATACAAACTAACGACCAAATAAAGCTCTTGAAAGAAACATTTTTCATTTGTGAAGCATATTATAGCTTGAGTAAAGCCGAAGTTAACGTTTTTTGAAACATTTGTATCTATACATCTTCTATACGTAAATACATTAAAATCTGAATTGTCACCGAAATAAACCGAAAAAATAGCCAGCTTGAATTAAAGCCATTTCACACTCGCTACAATGTTATTAAAACGTCCAACTGATGTCAGCATGCAAACACTCATGTATTTCATTAAATCTCTCTCAATCTTATGTAATACTCAGTGCCAATGCGTTTGTCTGCCTGCCTGCCTGCATGCGATTTATTCGATCATCATTCAATAGCACTCATTCATGTGCATAGTGTTAAGACAAACAATCAAATAGACACAAACACACACACACAGACATGCATGTAATGCAAAATGTAAGTAAACACAAATAGTGCTCGGAGTAGCAATAGCAAAAGCGTGATGTATAAAATGCAAAGAAGCATACGCTAAGGCGCACGAACGAGCAAACAAAGCCAAGCTCTGTATGGACAATCTAAATCAATGCATGAATGAGTGAACGAATGAATAGAAATGAAAGCATCGCACAGCACACACAAACAAATGCAGCGTGTAAGATATGAGCCAGCGCTTTGTCTAAACACGTACACATGTATGTATGTGTAGTGCGTTGTCTTTGGCGTCCGCTTGCAATGTAAACAAGGTTAGCAAGCGAAAAGAAATGAAAGTAATGAAAGAAATACACTGTCACTGCATTTTATTCTTTATTGTTTTGTATTGAATTGGAAGCTCATGTGCACGAGCGGCAAAGTGCGGTAGTTAGTCAGCTAAAAAAACTAATAAGAAATTTTCTGCGAGCATTTAAGCGGGTTGTGTGTGTGTGTGTGTGTGATTGTAGTGAAATTGTAATCTACGCAAAGCTGCAAGCATTTAACAGTATAACATGTTTACTTGTCACTACTGGCTACTGTTGAGCGGAGTTCTCTCAATTTCTTCGGCTCAAACTCGTTTCTTGCTTTTCTTGTTTGATTTACATTTTGTGAAAAGGCAGTTTGACTGATTTAAATGCTGCTGAAAATTTACTTGCCGTTGTGTTTGCTGCTGTTATTGCTATTGTTGCTGGAGTACGTGCTCTCTATTCGAATGATTGATTTTGCGACAAAAGTAACAACAACAAGAGGAATGCGTAATTCGAAAGTAAAGGAGTGAAAGGTTGGAGCGTCGAAGAGGAGAGAACTTGAAGAAGACGGTGAATGTAGAAAAATAATAGAATGGAATCTTAGTTGCTTTCTAAATAAAGTAAAAATAATTTAAATTGTTTGGAAATTATTATTTTTGTTTCAGCAAATTCAACGACAGCATAATTATAACTAAAAATTGTTTACTGAATGTATTGACAACTTTTACTAGGTCAATATATTAAAGAAACCACTTTATTTACTTTCTATTTATTTATAGCGCAATTGTAATATAATTTGCAAGAAGTTTTATAAAAAAAAAATCGTTTCGTATACCAGCTTTTATTAGCTGCAAGAAGTAGACCAATTTTGAGAGAATATTTTTGCAGCATCATAAATGGTCAATGAAGGACAGAGTAAAACGCCCCACTGAAGACTCGGTTAAATTCAGTCAAAACAAATTAATTAAAATTACATAAAAATATGTTAAATAAAATCAATATTTCAAATGAATA
>NW_017537600.1:1335697-1341388 GCF_001853355.1 Bactrocera latifrons
GAATAAGTAAAAAAAAAAATTAAATAAAAAACAAAAAAACCTTAACTTGATAAACGATCGAAGCTATAATACGCGTCACAAGTGCATTTTCCTGATTTTGATAGTTCAGCTGCATGGCAGCAGTATATGCTATAGTGATCCGATCTGAACGAGTTGCTAAGAGATTGCACCGTTTGGCGGAACAAAAGTCCATGCCAAATTTCGTGAGCATATTTCATCAAATAAAAAAAATTTCCATACAAGAACTTCATTTCTATGGGTCAGTTTGTATGGCAACTATAAGCTATAGTAGTTCGATCTAAAATGTTTATTCAGATGTTATAGCATTGGTTTGGAAAATCATTCATGTAGAATGCGTTGCAGATATCTTGTCAAATTAAAAAGTTTTCCATACAAGAGCTTGACTTTGATCGTTTAGACTGTATGTCAGCTATATGGTATAAGACCCCGATCTAAACAATTTTTTCGGATATTATAGCGTGTGCCTGAACAATAATCTATGCCAAACTTCGTGGCTATATTTCGTCAAATAAACACATTTTCCATACACGGACTTTATTTTGATCATTCAGTTTGAATGTTAGCTATGTAGTGATACGATCTGAACAGCTTTTTTTTAGAACGTACCGTTTCTTAATAAAATAATCTAAGCCAAGTTTCGTAAAAATATCTTGTCAAATAAAAAATTTTTTCATACATGGACTTAGTTTTGGTTGTTCAGTTTGTATGGTAGCAATATGCTATGGTGGTCTGATATCGGCGGCTTCGACAAATGTCTCTTTCTTTCCTGAGGACAGAATGACTTGTGGGGAATTTCAGATCGATGTCTTGAATATTGAGGGACTTATTCGTGTATATATAAGCAATAATGGTTAAAGCAACTCAACAAATCATGCTGAGGATTTATAAGTATAATTGTCTCTTCGACGGAAGGAAAAAGTCTTCAAAAGAAAAACTTTTAGACACTTTTAAATTTTTAGTAAAGTTATGCATAAGTTTCAAGCAAATTACTACATTTTATTAACTTAAGTAAGTAAGTAAGACTGTAGAAGAAAGTTGTAAACAAATCGAAGTATACATTTTGGCGTCTTCAAATTAAAAATTTCTGCCGAAGCATATATTTAGGCGTAAAAATTCTTAATGTAGCTTAATTTAAGAGTTAATCTAAATATTAATGAAAAATAGCGGCTTATTATGCTTAATACCACATAAAATAGACTAAGCACTTTCTATCGCACAAAAAACTGCTTTTAAGTATAAGGTTTCAAAAAAATTTATATTAGCTCATTTAACAAGCTAATTTCCCTATGTAAACCAAGCGACACCTAACGCTGACTAAATCACAACTGTTTATTATACAATCGTTTTTTCCTTAATTTTTTCCATCCACATTGCAGAGTCAATATAATCTTTCCAGGCTTTTGATTTTCTTAAAGCTGCAGGTGCTGACTCGTCTTTTTTTCTTCTTTCCTTTTCTTTTTTTACTGCTTCTTTACCTACTCGCCCTATATGTTTACCTTGCTACATTATTTCCCTTCTCTTTGCGTTACCTTCATCATAGATCCATTTAAGGTGATTTGATTTGCTTAAGTGGCGTCGGCAGGTAAGGCGTAAGGTCTGAGTGGTTGATGTAGGGAGGGGTACAAGCAAACACCACAAAGAAAATTGTGTGGTCATTCTGGCAAGCAAACGCTGTGGCTAAGAATTGCTCTAACCTGCTTTTAGGCGCACTTTGTACAACGTGAACTGTGGCGTACTTATCATTGGCACTTTAAATAATTTGCTTATTTCATTATGATTGGCAAAGTAGCAAGGAGAAAAGAAACAGAAGAGAACAGAGAGAGGATGAGAGTGGTCAGGGAGCGACGACGAAGAGCTGTTGAAAGTACGCGCCAGAAAAGTTGCGCTAAGTAAAAGTGAAATGTCATTGTGGCCAAGAAAGTGGGGGGTCTTCATTTATTTCACTTTTTTATTTATATTTTTCGTTGAAGCCTCACACTGATTATGAGCGTTGCTAAGCTGCTGGCGTTGCATACAGTGAGGCTGTGTGCGCACGGAAAATTTAATTAGCTTTCAACTAATGGCTGCTTGTTAAGTTTCTCTGCGGCAACTTACGACTTTTTTTCATTGCTTTGTTGGCTTGTGCGTTTGAGTTGCTTGGAACACAATTTTTTCCGCTTATTTTCTTTGCTAGAGACAACTTTTCTTCAACTTCAGTTAGTTTTTAAACTGTGCAAAAAATACACAACTGATGGGCTGCCTTTTGTAACGACAGTTCGTGTCCACGACAGTGTGAAATTGCTGCGTTAGAAGTCGAGCCTTTTTAACTACGCTAAGTCCATATACCTATCTACTGCGCAAGTAAAGCTCACTTTCTTGAACTAATTAGATTATTTAGCAGCTTGAGAGCATAGTAAAAGAAAAAAATGCATATTAAAACGGACGAAAAAGGTGCAGATTAAGATGAGATAAGAAATATAGCAGTACGTGTGTATATATTCTTAGAAAAAATAACCTACTTGCCGCACAAAAATATAATACAAAAGGTATGCTGCAGAAATGTCGCCTTTATTGACTCTACACTCCATAAAACTTTACACTGATTTCTTTCCGCCTTAAGCGCCCAGCGTTACACCACACAGATTGGCCGCACTTAAAAGCAGCAGATCTACGCCGTAAAATGCGGGTCTCTAAGCGCCTCAGCTCAGCCTCAGTAGAACTTCCGTCACGTCTGCGTTTGCTGCTGCGTGCGTGTTAGTGATTTTCAATTGACAAACCCGACTACTATTAGTATGCGTTACGCACAAGCTGTCATAACAACAACAGCAGTAAAAAAGGCGGCATATAGCTGGAAAAATAAACAAAAGCAATAAGCCAACTGCGAAGATTGCCAGTTAGGCTGTGATGAGGGTTTAGCCGCGCAGCTGCGCTACTTGAAATGTTCTGTTATTTGCTTTAACTGCCAGCACACAGCTTACAATTGAAGCTACAAGCAGCATTCATACGTTTACTTACGTTCAGCCGCGTAGTGTTTTCTCACGAAAACTGTACAAAACACGTACAATAGGTCTCTCCATCGCTCACACACGTTTTGTGCACAGATTTGCTCACTTGACAGCTTCCAGCTACTTGTCATTAATGCGTGTTTATTAGTTTGTTGGCATATTTTTGTGCCTTTAGTTAGCATAATTTCAGGCGTTGTCATTGCGTACAAAGACATGCTGTTGAAAAAGCTCAAACATTATTAAATACGTTTAACGTTTGCTCGTAGCCTCTTTGTGTATGCTATTGCTCGTTCCACTGTTTTTAATTGCATGGCATTGCTGTCAGTGTGAGTAATGTGTGCGGCACGTGAGTTGCGCCAAAATGTAGGCAAGAATTTTGGTTTAGGCAAAAATACTTAAAAATCATTTTTCATTTTAACAAAAATTAAATATGTCTTGGCGGATGGAATACGAGGAGAAATTTCAACCGCCAAGAAAAAAAAGCTGTATTCTTAGCTTATGATGAACATGATCTCTAAAATATGTGCAATATTGCTTACTCTTTCAGCGTTTCCGCAGCTGTTAAACCTTAGCAATATATTTGGTATGTTATATTTCGTAGACTAAACAGAAAAAATATCATCTGGAGTGTCTTTCTCTATTACCAAAGAGAAAAGTTAAACACTACTTATGGAAGGTAAATTTTTCAGAAAAGGTCGTCGATTAGAAGGATATATCTATACTTCAAGTACCCCATATAAGTAAACAGCAACAGACAGGTACCAATTTTTAACAGCTTTTTAGGAAAACAGTTTATTTATCATTCCATTTGCATTTCATCCGGTACATCTTACGATAAGGGTCAAGATAAATTCTAGGAAGTATTAGGAGACGGAAAAGCTACACATAAATTTTAAAATATTGCATAAAGGGGGTGAGGGGATTTTTACAAATTGCAAAAATCATGATAGACACTATTGAAGTGAGTATTGTGAGAGGGAGTGAGAGCTCTGATTTAGAAGCAACGACGAGCTTTTCAAATAGCCGATATATACTCTTTAGTACTCTGAGCATTCCAAAAAGTTATTTAAATTTGGATTAAAAATCATTTTATTTTTCGAATTATTTGTATGTTCGAGTTTGTTAAGAAAATCGTAAGCGCCTAAAGGTAGGCATCTTTCTTAATAAAATTTCCACTATCGACACTAAACGCACTTTATATTTAAGTATGTAAGGTTACGGCTGTTAACAAAGATTAGCAAATGGTTGTTGAAGACTAGCTCTTTCGAATAATAATAACAGCCTGACTATGGAAAAAAGTTATAAACTCCTATTATACATATAATGTACAATATAATGGATTTTATTACTAGCTGCCTACTACTTCAATGCGAGACGAGGTATCAAAATAGACATCAAATAATGAAGAATGTGAATATTACGAATATGAGGAAGGGTAAAACAATTTAAAAATTTAAGATAAATCATTATATATTTCAAACAATTACACAATATCGAGCATATCAGGTGTGTGACTTCACTAAAACAGTGTGTGAGCTCCTAATGGTAGGCAACAGTTATTCAATTATTTTTATTTGACTATGAAATTAAATGCAATAAAAATTTTGATGTGAAACAATCAATATTACTGTCAAAGCAAATATAAGATGCATATTAGGTTATAAAAATTGTATATCCTTTCAATTGCAATTTTTTAATATATTCTAAAGGTAGGTAATTTTTTCTGAGCTGCCTTTCTTGCCTTTGAAATAAAGATCAAACAATCGGTATGTAGTTAAAAATTTTTTAAGAAGTTGTACCAACATAATTATATCATATTGTATATCAAACATTTTCATAGTATAAAATAAGGTGCTCTATTAGCTGTAGACTTTGCTGTAGACAATTGTAAACTCCAAAATGTGGAAGCAACTTATCATCAGCTGTCTAACTACAAAACAAAAACTGAAGCAAAGCATACATTTAGGTGTACTTTGGAAAAATGATAAGAAAGGTGTACTAATCTGTCATACGAAAATAAAATATTTACGTCTAACCCACTAGATTATGTAAAATTCTGTGAACTTTGTATCTACTTTCGATATACAGTTCGCTCTCTGAAAGTAAACTTACTATGTGCGTTTGAAAAAGGCATAGTAGCTAAAAATACTGTTGTGAATAGTTATAAAAAAATAATATGAGAACTATTAATTACCTAAATCCATTAAATGTTGTCCATTAAATATTATATATAGTAATAAACCACTTTGTACTAAAAACATTAAAATCAACATACAGTATAAGCCAACTACTACCGAGCTACACTCACACACATATAATCCATATACATAGCCACACATTTTCGCTCATTCAGGGAACAAAAAAGCATGTTTAATGCTGAGGAATATTTTCCCTACAATTTATGTGTGCATTTATAAAACACACGCACATACGCACGCACAGCAATATGCTACATATTTGCCAAACGCATAAATACGGTTTCGTATACGTGATTTTTCCAAATTGATTCACATGCAATTTTCCATGCCATTACGAAGAAATCCACTTAATACCAGTGTTGGCGCGTTTGCATGTGGCAAATGTGTTTTATGGGCAGTAGCAGCAACAGCAGTAGCAGGGCAAAAAATGTAAAAAAGAAAGCAGTCAAGAAATTATGCAAACAAATAATGAAAAAATTCCAAAAAAA
>NW_017537600.1:1341403-1346779 GCF_001853355.1 Bactrocera latifrons
ATATAAAACAAGAAAAAAAAACGTTACTTTTGGCACTTGTAATACCTTTCATAGGAACATTTTTATAGCATAAAAGGGTATAAAGAGAGCTTTATTTGGATTTTAAACCATCAACTTGTATGGCAGCTATAAGCTATAGTCACCCGATCTGAATAATTTTCACAAATTTTGGAGCCCTGCCACGGATATTAATCTAAAACGAATTTCATTACGATATCTCGTTAAAACAAAAAGTTTTTCATACAATTGATTTATTTTTATAGGTCAGTTTGTATGAGAGCTATTTGCTATAGTGGCATGAATCGAATAATTTCTTTGGAGGTCTTAGCCATGATATGAATAACAATTCCTGCTAAATTTCGTGAAGATATCTAGTAGAATCAAAAATTTTTCTATACCAGCGCTCGAGTTTTATCAGTCAGTTTGTATGACAGTTATATGCTATAGTGGCCCGATCTGAATAATTTCTTTGGAGTTTTCAGCATTGTTTTAGGAAATAATATAAGTAAAATTTTGTGCAGATATCTTGTCAAATAAAAAAGTTTTCTTTACAAGAACTATATTTTTTTAGGTAAGTTTGTATGGCAGCTATACGATATAGTAGCCTGATTTAAACAATATGTCCGGAAATTGTAGCTTTGCTTGGAACAATAATATTTACAAAAATTCGTTAAGATAATTTATGAAATAAAAAAGCTTTCCATAAAAGGACTTGATTTTAATCGGTCAGTTTGTATGACAGCTATATGCTATAGTGGCACGATCTGAAAAAAAAATTGTCGGAGACTATAGTGATATCTGAGAAATTATTTCATGTCAATTTTCGGGCAGATGCCTTGTCAACTAAACAAGTTTTCTATACAAGGGTATGCTTTCGATCGTTCAGTTTGTATGGCATCTATATGTCATAGTGAACCGATATCGGTGATTCTGACATAGGGACAGCTTCTTATAGAGAAAAGAACGTATGCAAAATTTCAAATCGATATCTCAAAAACTGTGGAGCTTGTTCGCCTATATAGACGGTCATGTTTAAATGATCAGGGTATACAAATTATTTACAATATGTTTATGTGTATATTTATGCCTGTGTGATTTTGCTAATGGGAATGTGGGCGTAATTATATGCCTTCTATAAGCAAAAAGTAGAAAATTGCGCAGAATAAAAAACATACCAATTTTTTACACTAGCAGTAGTATGGTTATACGTGAGTGTGTGAGTGCATAGCCATAAATATGTATGCAATACATTGCACATATAAAATCAATGTGAGAAAATTGGTCAAAAAGAATTATATAATGAACTTCAATAAGCAAGCACGTACATATATAATATACACATACATACATATGTATATACACAAACCCGAATATCGATATTGATACAAATATAAGCAAATAAGTATGCAAAGTACTAAAACTACAAGCAATAAGTGAAACTATTGCAGTAAGCGCACGCACAAGCCGCACAAGCAGCTACAAAACAACAAATTGTATGCTCAATAAAATATGTTGTTGCAACATATTTTTGTTGTTTATTTGCTTTTATTATTGCTGCAGTTAGCAAGCCAAAGGCAAGGTTATACTTCTTTTTTTTTTTTAGTTTGCTTTTTTTCTTAATTTGTTTTTTTCTTATTTTCTCCCTCCAAAATTCACTTGCTTTTGTTTGCTTAATACCCAGCTTTATTATTGGATTTTTTTATGCATAAAAATCAGTTTTGTTATTATTTCACTTTGTACGTAATGTGAGTAAGTATGCGCAACCACTACAATGTGCAAACAAGCAATTTGTTGGCAGGCAATAATACGCAAGGAAAAAAATTAGTCAATGAGCGAATCGCTGTTGTGAAAGCATTCGCAAGAGTTTCGCTTCAAGTAGGGTTAATATACAGTCAAGTGTAAAGAAATAAGAGCGAGTCGTTGGCGTGCGAAACTGTAGCAATAACGCTATAAAATAGCAGGGCTATGTTATAGTTCCAAAAAATTATTTATCCATAATTTTTCTTCATAAATTTATTTATCCATATTTTTTTTTCTTCTTAAATTCACATTTGACTGAAAAAATCGCATGGAATTAAGTTCCGTATACCATAAAGATGAACAGTTGCCAAGCAGAGTATATATGTAAAGCAAGCATGATTTTTCCAGTTCAGTGAATAGACCAGTACTTACAGAGGATCAGAAAAATATTTTATTTAATATTAAATTTTATTTAAATGACAGGATATAAAGCTCATAATATGCGCCTAAAAAGTGTAGCTTAATAACTTTAAGGGGTAAAATTGGGCTAGGACAATTTTTTTCCCCCAATGATTGTCTTAATTTTTTCATTGTATATGAATATAATATAATTTTTTTTTTTTTTTTTTGTTTTTTGTAAATACTATTGAAAGAGCATTCTAAAATACTCATAAATAGAGTTGTTTTTTAACCGAAAACTTTTCCTCACCGATAAAAAAAATTTACAAAATTTGTAAGCTTTCTCTGAGAAACTTCTGGGAAATCGCTTTCTTTCGGCGTTCTGACTGTAAATAACCAAGAGTTCTTGGAATTAAGGTTAGGTTCGATTGCTGATTCAGGTACGTTCCTCTCACTACCACAAGTGAACCTCTTTGAACCTTTAAAAATATGATCTCTGTAACCAATATTATAAGTCGGCAAATTGCTTAGGCGTCTAATTTCTATTCACACGACCTTAGAGCGTGGAGTTTAAGTCTTGAACTCACAAAAGCGGGACAATTAAGAAGAAAGTATTGGAATATTTCCACCTCGTATACTTTCAAGCAGCTTCCGCAACTATCAATCCATAAGATGGTTGAGATATACATAACGTGAAAGTCGATAGAATAATCGGCTGTTATTTCACACAAATATGTAGAAGCAAGCCTTACTGAAGGTCGATCTTGGACCAAAAGGATCTTACAACTGCACAAGAACAAATCGTAGTCCAACGATGGTCAAAATTTTGCTCGGCTTTTATTCCACACAACTAGGAAGAGGCTAGCCTTACTAAGGACAAAGGATTCAGTGAGTACCCTACGGTTGATTTTGAGTCAAAAGAATCTTGCTAACTGTGCAAGAAATGATGATAGACCAACGCTCGGCGAACCAAACGTTGGTTGCGCGAAGCCGAGCTATCCAATAGTAGAGAATACAAGGAAAGGGAAGCATCGAACTGTTCCCATTTTACAGATAACAGTGCGAGGATACCTTTCCTTGCCAGCTCGTAAGCTCTATAGCTACCTGCGATGCCGCTGTGGCCTGGTGCATTCACTGACCTAATCACAAAGTGATCCAATGCTGTTGATAACGAGGTAAGGCATACTTTAACCAGCCTTGAACACGGTTAGCGAGCCCAAGACTTATATCTCTGCTTTGCTACCACAGCGAATAGCAACTTCTCTGAAGGAGACTGTACTTCGGAGTATTAAATGTATCGCTAGCTTAATGGCAACAAACTTGACTTGAAGTATAGATGGTTGGAAACTGAAGTTGGCAGTGATTTTCTAATAACCCCTTCACCAACCTTCACCGAAGCTTTGAATCATTCACAAAGAAGCCCACCTCGATCCGCTAATGACTTCTACCCACCCATACTTTTCTTGGCAGTACGTGTACGGAGAAAAGGCCGCCAGAGTACGAGTTAGCGGCACTATGATTCAAAACAACAACAACAGGATTTACGAATGTTCAGTCACATGGTTATTCAGGAACCCAAATTCCCTCTAAGTCTGAGAGCAACTATCGTGGTCAGACATTCCCGACAATATCTTTTAGAAAATTAATGATGAAATGAAAAAAAAAAAAAAAATTTTTTTTGGAAACGTCCAGTACTATTTCCCTCACTATGGATTTTGGATCTTATGAGCTTTCGGTCCAGCAACACTATGTGTTAACCTTCATAATAAGTAGTACTAGTCTCACTTGCCATTAGATCAATTACTGCAAGAGAAATTTGTTAGCAGATAATATATTTTATTAAAAGCACTTTTCCAAATTTCAGAAGAACCGTTAGATTTGTAAGCGGACGTATACACGAGCTTTCGAAAGCAAATTAGTAACGACTTCGAGCATGGCCGGTTTTTTATGAGCCCCAACTACGCGAGATGACGGAAAGGTTTTCTAAAGACAGTCACGAAAAAGTCGACTTCACCTAGCGAGCTTTAGAAGTCCGAGAAAGCATCCCTAGAGACCGCCTTGAAAGAAGACTCGACTTCACCCAGAGCTTTAAAAATCGCGGGCAAGCCACAATGTTAAAGTATTTATCGAATCGCCTTTGTTATCAACATTTTCGAAATTATGCTCTAATTGAAAGAAGGAAATGGAATTTTCGCTCATAAAAAATCAAATATATAAAAAAAAGTAATCAAGCCTTTCTAAACAAAACTATTATGCGAAACTAGCAAAATCCGCAACACGAACTATGTACAGCTGAGAAATACCACATGCACACCAAAAACCATTTCCTTAACCATAAAATGAAAGCAATACCCAAATCGAATATATAACAACCAGATATGTTTCCTGTGCATACCAGTTACACATATATATCTGATATTTACATATCTTTGATTTACACAAAAAGGAAGCAAACAATCAATTTGCTTGGAAAATGCATGCCAACATTGAAAATCAACGCACACGCAGCACGATATTTACGAGTCATAAGACCAAGACGGTTGCCGCCAAATTGAATTGTTGCCCACTAACATATAGCAGCTACTTTGATTTGCGGCAGCGAGACAAAAAGGGGTTCTCACGCACACTCACACGCACACACACACATGGGCAAATAATCGTGTATGAAAGCACTGCTCGCAATCCGGTGCGGAGGGTCTTTTGTATGCGCGCCTATGTTTAGGCTTTGACTTTTTCATTATATTGACATACGCTTATTTGCTAGTTTACTTGTCCTTTTCGGCATTCGTGTGCATGTTATTGTTTCTATTATATCTTTTGTCGCGTTGTGTTGGCAATCCTTTTAACACCCTTGACTCATTTTTCACACTCAACAATTTCTTCGTATGTCTTTTGTTTTGAAAAGGGTTCAATTTGCTTTCGGCTCGGTCGAATCATTTATTTAAACAATACTATTGTATCTACAAAAGGTAGGCAAGAAGGCAAAGTACATATGCAACACAGGCATATGTGACCTGATTGCGGTGCTTGCGCCGTTCATATGCATGTTTCATTGTGTGTTGCGGTTCTATAGGGTCTGCAGAAGGCTGATGTATTGATTCTTGAAATACGCTTTTATATTTACATACGTGCGCGTATAAGTTAACACAACATTTTATGAACTTCTACATAAATTCCATTCCCACATTATATGCTAGAACATACAAACCGTTTGCATACTTTGGAGTCCTATTACAA
>NW_017537600.1:1351164-1356201 GCF_001853355.1 Bactrocera latifrons
CTTAAGTGAGCGAAACACGCGCAAACCCTTTTAGCTGACCAAGCATCTTTGGTCACGTAGGCCGGCTCAAGCATAGGTTAGATTATAAACCTTAAAGTTAAGTGTTTTCAGTTTTGTAATAAAGCTCAACAGAAGCACATAGTGCTGCTTATAAAAAACGCATTGTTTTATTTTTTATGTTATATGCAGAAACTTAAATTTTATTTACGTTTCCGCCTTCACTTTCACTCAACTGTTTGCAGCTGTCTATTTGCATTGCTTTCTTGTTGACTTTTGTGCTACGGTTTTTATGTTAAGGAATCTATTACCAAATTGGGGTATCGCATTTTGTCAAGCACAAGTAAATACATACAACTACCAAACACATATGGTTTTACTGATTTCTTGTATTTTTTTTCTTCAGATTTTTTGCTGCATACTTTTAGGCGCTGACACTTTTAGCATTCCTATCTAAACTAGTTTTTATCTTCTATTTCCTTTAATGTCAAGAAACAGTATTTGCTGTGCCCCTCATATAATATTCTCTATTTTCTTCGGTCTGTCCTTTTATTTCAGTGTCTTTAAAATTTTTCTTTTATCCCCATTTTATTTTCATATTAAATTGATTCTGACAGCTTACTTACAAATATGCATAACACGTGCTGACTTTTCCACATATAGCTCAAATAATCACATTTATAGCTAAGCTACAAAGGATTACACACAGTACTTTATGGTTATAAGTAAATAGGAATTTATGCATTTAAAATTCAAAAAGTTAATAGGATTATTTTTTCCGCTTTGAAAATCTAAAGTACTAGACAGGTTTTTGAGGTAAATTTTTTTTAAGAAATTTCAAACTGTGATGTAAAAAATTGTATTCCAACCTGCTCAAAACATAAAGCTATTTTTAATGCACTCAGATTTTTTACATGTTTTTAATGTTCCATTTTGATGACACTACATATTTTTGTTCTCTAATCTGTAATACCTAAGGCTATATGTTTTATGATCTATAGCAATCCAATTGAAAAATTATCATCTTTTCACATTTTCTTCATGCCCTATCAAAGGCAGCATGCTATACGTAAAAAAATACGCTTTCAACAGCTCAAAAATAATGATTTTATTGTGAGAAATAAAGAACTTGAAAGACCACCAATAAAGTTTGAAGACGCCGAGCTGCAAGCAATATTCAATGAAGATGATATTTTGAGTCAACAGCTAACCGCAGCCATGTTAAATATTGTACAGCAAACAATATCAGACCGTTTAAAAGCTATGGGAGTGATCCAAAGTGTAGGTGCATGAATTGAATGAAAGAGAAATGAAAACCGAAAAAATACTTGTGAAATTATGTTTTGCGTCTATTTGTCACTGGCGACGAAAAATTTATTTATTTTAAGAATCCTAAACGGAGAAAATCTTGCCTTTATAGATTCTTTAGGAAAGCAATGCTTTGTGTTTGGTATAATCAAAAGTGTTTTATATATCATGGCCTCTTAAAACCTGGTGAAACTGTTAATACTCATCGCTATAGACAAGAAATTATCAATATGAACAATCATTGATGACATGGCTATGGAATTTTGTTACACGACAATGCAACTGCACACAAAGCAAAATCGGTTTAAGTTACAATCAAAGTGCTTGGTTGGAAGCTCCCCTACCGACTACCATTTATTTTGATTGATAAGGTTCGCATTGGCTGAGCAGCACTACATTCCTACACAGAAGTCGAAAATTGGGTGTCTGATTGGTTTGCTTCAAAGGTAATATTTCTATTGGCATGGTCTACATAAATTGGCAGGAAGTTGGATAAGATGTGTAAAGAGCATTGGTCAATACTTTGCAAATTTGTTTGCACCTTCTTATTCAAAATTATTATTTCATTTGCACAATAAAATGCTCACTTCATGCCGGTACAACTGCCACAAAGGCTACGTTCTGTGACAAAATTTGCATAAAATTTAATTTCATGCTATAATCAGTGATGTACACTTTCAGACCAAATATATGTTATCTTCGTCTTTGAGCAAAGATTTTTTATCTTTGTTTTATGAATATACTATAGCAAATATTCGTTCATAATTTATGGTTGCTGATATATTAGCGATTAGTATTCATATATGATGTTTGCCGGATTTCATAAAAATCGACGAATTTTTTCGTCAGAAAACTGGTTTGCAAGTGTCGAAAAGAGAACAGCTACTCAAGACAGGCTCAACCCACGGTCTTCTCTACTGGAAAACCACGCCAGACATTAAAAAGACCTTACTAATGCTACTGGAGTGATGGCAGAGGCATCAACAGTTCGTAGAAAGATCAAAGAGGCAGAATGCAACGGGTAATATTCTGCAAAACAACTTTTTTTGAGACAACGAATGAGAAGATAGTGGAAAAGTGAGCGAAGAAGATAAAAATTGGTTGATGGAACAGTTACATACTGTAATTTTCCTGGAAAATAATTTACTATATATAAGGAACAATACGACGTTATTTGTCAGCAATATTTGTCAGAGAAAACATGAAAATTGGAACATTGAATCAAACAGTTGCATACTGTAATTTTCTCTAAAGCATCCGAATTCAGTATCCTAGGACCAAATGGTAACTATCATGTATGGAGATGCTTAAGCGAACGGCTCAGCGGAGAAAGCTTAAAACTACTTTAATAACTAAACACAAAACGACGTCTTCTGTTAGCAGTATTCTGGCCATGTCACGGTACCAACTTCATATAATTTTTTTTTTGTTGTTGTTGAGTTCCTTAGTTCCAGTACCTATTATCAATCTCAGTAATAACTAATTTTGATCTTTTATCTCTGTTACTTTAGCGTGTTTTCTGTTTTATAACTGAAACAGGAATAAGGTAGTTGAAACAAGCCTTCAATCAACCTCACCGAAAGCCTGTACCAGTAATCAATTATGAAGAAAAAGGTGCCCGCCTAGTACAGCTTTATGAAGACATGGTGATGTGATGTCATGGAGGTCAGCTATTATTAAGGCAGAAAGAAGCGCTACAAAATATTGATTGAGATAATTCTCCATAAATAGCTTGTGCTCATATTAAGAATTTCCTACTAACCGAATTGTTATGCCCAAAAATGTATACAATATATAGATTCTGTAATAAGTATATAATCCTTGAATCTCTTGTAACCTGAAGACTTGAATTATACTCAGTGGTATGTTAAAGTAGACTTCATTCCAAATTGACTTTTATAACTTATGGGGATTTTTCTAAATCATTTCTATGATATTTAAGTCCCAATACAGTCTAAGTAGATGTTCACTAAGAACATACAAAAGAACATAGTTAATATAAATTGATAACACAACCAGAGCCATGAAAGCAAAGCAGGTACATATTTATTCAGACGTTTCTATACCAGAAAGATTATTTTAAAATATAGCTCAAAAACTAGCAACACATTTTATGCCAAGCCCACTCAAATAGAAAATAATATATGATTTGTATCAAAGTAATTTATTTTGTGGCAATTAAATAAGTATATCTTCATAAAAAAAAAAAAAAATTTGTTAAATATCAATCTACTACGAACACGCCAACAACTCAAGCACACCTCTTCAACATGCTACAAATTATATAATAAAATAATATGCGTGTAACTCACTTGATAACAACAATTTATACCTAAAATTTATAGGAATAAAATTCAGTAAATGGCCAACCAGTCTAGATTTTTCATTAAGCTTGCATTTCAATTCACTTCATAAGACTACGATGTATTGAGTGGATTAGCTGTAGTCTATTGGCAAAGCTAATGGAAATTGTCGGTCGAAACAAAATGGGTGCATGAATTTTATTGAAGCATTATGTAAGGCGTACATCACACAGCAAATGGCGTAAGCAGATAAGCGCACACACAGAAACACAGCAGGCGAGTTGGACAAAGTGGATGACAGCAGGACCTACACAGGACAACAATAAATTCACGGCAAGTGGTGTGAAGCACAGCAGCTAAGCAAAGTGCAAGGAAGATATAGAGTAGGAGAGGGATAGAGCGACAGCAAGGAGCCGCATCTTTGACCCAATATTTACTACACAGCTGTGTGTGATTGAATTGTTTTAAAGCGCACACGCATACACAGAACACAGCTTAAAATAGAGCTTAAGCAAATATGAATGTGTGCATGTGTCTGTATGCCACACACTTGAGTGCGCCATACATGCAGATTTGCCAACTAATCTGCCAGCCATCGCTGCCTTGTGTTTGTACGTTGTAAGCTGATTGTCATCAACCAAGTCAAGTCATCAGCATATGAACACAACTCATTGACTTTTACTGGCTGAAGGCAATAACAGCGTACAACAACAATAAAAGCAACAACCATTAGGCAACGTAAACGCTCAGCTACACGCTTGAAATAAGGCGTACTTTTGGTGAGAAGGGCAAGACACTAATTCAGAGGCAGCTAAGCACCTGTGCGTATGCACATATGTGTGGAGTGACTCACATGTATATGCACACTTATACATAAATTGTCCTACCGTTATTGTCAGTGTGCAGCACACTTTTGTTGTCGCCACTACTGTACAAGTGTTTGTTGCTGTTGTTGTTATTATTGTTGAATTTCTAATTTTACGCAAGAATAAATTTTGTGGTTGAAAATTGTAAAGCGACCACAGGTGCGTAAGTGTTGGGTGGCAGGCTGAGTGCACATGCAGAGGAAGTGATTATATGTCTTTATACAGCAGCCCAATTTTACTTTCTTTCGTATGTGTGTGTTTGCGTGCAATATTAGTGCTCGGGTCTGCCGTAGCTTGACAATCGGTTGGTTTATGAAAAATTTGCTGTGGGCATATATTTAGGCTTACAACGGTGTTTTTCATTAGTAGCAGCTAGATTGGGTATATTTGCATATTATTGCATCTACGTGTGTGTGTGTGAGTATAGTAGGTGTTTTTGGCAGCACAGTGTTTTGTTTGGGGTCCCTAGGGTGGGTTTGGTAAATTTTTTACATTCATAAATTGGAATTGCTGGCTGACTAATCCACAGAATTTCAGCAGATATTGTGTGCTGGTGATATATA
>NW_017537600.1:1356727-1485881 GCF_001853355.1 Bactrocera latifrons
AAAAAGCCGATTAACAAAAAGTTATAAAATCAATAAATTCAAGTAAAACAAAACTAAAACTAAATTTATTAAAATAAAATAAAATTTAATAAAATGAAGCTAAATTGTAACAACATATAGTATGCTAAAATTCGTGACGATATGTTGGCAAATAAAAAGGCTTTTCATACAAGAACATCATTCTGAGCGATTAGTTTGTATGGCAGCTATGTTATTTTGTGGTCCGATTTGAACAATTTGTTTGAAGATTATAACATTATCTAGGATTTTTATATATGCAAAATTTCATTAAGATATCTTGCCGAATAAAAAATTTGTCTATTCAAAATATTGATTTCAACGATCAGTTTGTATGGCAGCTCTATAATATTGCAACCCGACTCAACCAATATCTTCGGAGGTTGTAGCCTAGCTTTAGGCAATAATGTAGGCCAAATTTGAGGAAGATATCTTGAAAAATAAAAAAGTTTTCCATACAATGGTTTGCGTTTGATCGGTCAGTTTGTACGATAGCTATATCTTATAGTGGCTCGATCTGACACATTTTTTCGGAAATTGTAGCCTTGGCTTTGAAAATTATTTATGCCAAATTTTATGAAGATAAGTGAGCAAATAAACAAATTTTCTTGATTATAAACAATAGGTTTGCATGGCAACTATATGCTACAGTAGTTCGATACTAAAAATTCATTCGAAGATAGTATCGGTCTTAATAACAATAATCAATGCCGAAATTCGTGAAACAAGTAAAAATGTACAAGAACTTGATTTTGATGGATCAGAATGTATTTATAATAGGTATTTCCCATAGTATACAGTGGAGCAAATGTCACGCACAGACCGAAGTAGGGATAGCCCGCTGCTAAATTTATAGATTAGAAGCGATGTCTTCATAAATTCTACCATCAAATGCGCGTGTTTTAAATACAATAGTAAAGTTTCCAAAAGTAAAAAAAAAACCAACACTATAGTATGAATAAAAAATAAACTTAATGAAAAGATCAAGCAAATATTACCCAACCCTTTAGCATACTAATAAACCCACAGGAGAAAGCACATTTTCCAAAAAGCATGGCGTAGCATAAAATAGCTGATCATAGTCATACTGCGAACTTCATATACTGCATACCTCAAGGCGTCAAAACAAATCATTCAAGTACACCAGCTTTCGGCCATATGTGGCTTGATAAAATCAACAAGAGCAAAAACAATTACATAATAATAAAAACTGCGCTCAATTTGCTGCCTGGTTATTTAAATGCGAAAAGCAAATATTTTATTTGCGAATATGTGCAATTTGTTTAATGATTTTTTCGCCTATTACTGACACACAATGCATTAACATGTCAACATAAAACAAAAGCGGAGCGGAGAGCAAACAATCAACATCAAAATAGTGCAAATAAATTAAGCAAACATTAGTGAATGTTTATATAAATGTATAAACCAACTTTTTTGCCAGTTTTGGTTTGTTGTTGTGGCGTTATATTTAATGAAAATCACGCCTACGTTTAGCGTAAATATGGAAATTAATTTACAGCATTTAATGCATTTGTTGTGTAAATAGTAATTTAATTATTAAATTAAATTAAATGAGATTTCAGGTAAGAATTATATAACAGAGTAAAATTTATAGGTAGTTAAAATTTAATAAATAGGCAAAAATATTCAAAAAATTAGCATTTAATGTCATTTTAGGCGTTTGATGTTGTAATCGATTGATTTGTGTCAATATATACATATATGTATATTTCTAACTATTTATACCATATTTAAGTCGAAATATATTTTTATTGTATATTTGTTATGTTATATTCGAAATGTTGACCCACTAAAAGGCCTCACAATACTCACAAAAATATCAAAATTTGTATATACTATTTTTAAGCATACCTTTAGGCGCATTTATATTTTTTATATTTAGAGTAAAGCAATTATTTCGATTGATGCTTTAAGTCCACTTATTTTTAAATAAATAAAATTATTTGATTGAACTATATGGGATCCCTATTGGGTTTTTTTTACTTGCCGGTTCCCTAGCCTAGCGCACAACCCTGAGAGGTTAAAACCGCGTATGTGGTGTCTTCGCTAATAAAGAAGAAAAATGTTAACAGATGGCTACATTCAGTAAACTTTATGATTTTGCTAAGTTGTAAGATAGACAAGTACCCAAAATAATGTTATTAATGTTATATGAAATCTGTCCAATACACACATAATGACACCTTTTTCAGAATTGTAAAAAAAAAGTATTTTTAAACCCTAACAAAGTATTATTAAAATCAATCTTGAAGAGCTCAAAAGTTGCAAATACTCTTTGGAGACAATTTTTAATAAGAAATTGCCTTCGAAACCGAAAAACTAACTGGTTTCAAAGAGAAGTTTGCGAACTACGATTAGAACTGTAGGAGTCAAACCAAAAACTCAATAATAATATTTCGATCAAATAAACTGTATTGAGAGTATTAATAGACAGCAAAGCTTTTTATATCTTTAAAAAGGTAGATAAAGCTTGCCACAAACATTTTAAAATGCCGAAGGAAACCTCAGGGTCCTTTCCAAATATACATAGGCTACCTTTTATATTTCGGAATTGGTATGACAATAAATACCTAGAGCTATTTGTGTTGTTTACAGCAACTTGAAATATTCATCTCTTTATTCCCTCAAAAAGATGGCACGAAAACCCAGCAGGAAAAGTCTGGGACTCTTCCAAATGTAAGTATGCTGCCTTCTATATTTTGCACTTTAGTAAATCCAGCGCTACTAGTATTTGCCTTGTTTACAGTAATTTGAAATATTCAACTCAACAACAGTGCATCGATGAACTTAAGTAAATGTTTAGCGATGAAGCTCCATCAAAGACCAGTGTTTCGCGTTGCTATAATGAAGTCTGTCGAGGTCGCAGATTACTCCAAGACGAATTCCGTGAAGGTCGTCCGAAATCAGTTGTTGTTCCGGAACCTATTAATGTTGTGCGTAATCTAACATTGCAAGAGCGTCATGTGATATATCATGAGATTACAACATTTATGTATATTAGTGGGACACATGGTACATTTAATATTGTATTAAAATTTTACTGTACCGCTGGCAGCGGATCACACATCCTATTTTTAAATCGCAAACAAAACCGGCTCATGTCGATTGGCTGAGAGAAATGTTAACAAAAAATGATTACGGTGCTTCAAAATACGTCTTTTGCATAATGCATAATGGAAACGTGGACTGACCCGTATGAGCCTGAAAGTAAACAGCAGTAGACTGTATGAATGTTTCAAGATGAGCCGAATCCAAAAAGAGTTGTTTGCCCATGAAGCCTTTCCCAGCAAACTGTTGTCATTGTTTTTGGAAAAACTGAACATGTCGCAAACATACCGCTCGAATAGCACAGAACAGTAAACTCTGAAAGGTATTCAACTACTTGTTTACTATTTGTAAATACAAGAAAAGCCAACCACCGATGACGGACTACTCTTCTTGCTGTTAATGCGAGCTCTAACACAAGTACTCACACAACTGCAATCTGCTCAAAACATCGATTTATTGAGTCATTCACTCTAGAGTCCAGAATTGGTATCGAATGAATTCTTTTTATTCTCGCTCGTCAAAGATACACAAAAAGATCAATATCTCTTTGACACCTGAAGAGGCGGTTGGTCCGTTCAGAGTGCATGTTTTAGAGATAACTCAATCTGAGTAACGAAAGTGTCTCGAAAATTGATTCAAGCACATGCAAAAGTGCTTATATCATAATAGCGTATATCATGAAAAGCAGTAAAGCGAATTGAGATAATAAAAATTGTTTTTTCTGCTCTAAGTCCGAAATATATAAGGCCACCTAGGTACATATATATTCGTTACATCTTGAGATTTCCACATGGTTATAATCACTTAAGAAAGCTCTTCAAAATACTTCTTATGGGAAAAATCTATGAAAAAGAATTAGTTGTTGCCTACATTCAGGCATTTGTAGCAAAGTGAAGTTAGCCAGCCTTTTCATTTCAAAATTTTATTAATTGATAAGTAATTTGGTTTAGAAAAATTAAAAATTAAGAATTAAATTGGTTTGAGATTACGATTTAACTAAAATATTTATAAGCATACTCGTTTCTCACTTTATGAGATTAAAAAAAAAAAATCAATCGAACCATGTTTCTGTTGTCTAATGTCGAAATATAAAAGGCAACCCTAGTAGATATAAACAATAAGCATATCTTTCTTTTCGTCCGTGCCCGATCAAATTCAAGTTCTTACGAGAGAAAATTCTATATTTTACTAGACTTCCCCACAAAATTTGGCATATCCAAGGAAATGCTGCAATCTCTGAACAAATACTTTAAATCGAATCACTATAGCATACACAACAGCCGTACAAATTGGCTGATCAATAATAAAGATCGTGTATACAAACTTTTTATTTGTAAAGTTAGTCCCCAATTAGAAGAATATTCATGCAGAATTTTAAGTAAATGAACTGTTTGGAGCTTGGCATATAGTGACAACCGCGTCAGTCCTGCGCTCGAATACTTACGATTTTTTTAATTTCTGACCAGAAAGCCCTGTTGTATAGAAAATCATATGCCAGCGAAGGGATTTGTTGAAAAAGAATAATATTCATATTTTGTTACCACTTTCATTCCGCATTTATTAGTGAGTGAACACAAATTCTAGTACTTTAATCTCCAAAATGTCATAAATCTCCAAAATGTCATAAATGTCCTCAGCCTGTTTAGGCATGCAAATAACTTGCGCTTATAGATTTGCGCAAAGAAAACACATCAAAAAAAGTAATATATCACCAAAAGTGCATAGACATGACTTATGTATATTTAAATATCCTTCTCATAGCAGGATATCCCTTCCATTTGAGCGAACTCGCATGCCGTTCATGTCATTCACATCCACTGCCAATGCAATGACTGCATCAACGTCAATGCCTTCGCGACGCGCTAGCACCCAACGCAGCCACTGACATGGCAACTGACAAAACAAGGTGGCAACGCCGTTGTCGTAACGCATTCAGTTGCAACGCTGCGCGTTACGTGCGCGCAAAACTTTCAATTGCCGTTACTTATGCGGCATTTTATTTACACATGCAAGCACATATATACATATATATGTATGTGTATGAGCATGTGTGTTATTCATGCCTTTCTCATATCTGGCAACAACCTATAATTCCATCACAGCAGCAGTAGCAGCAGCAGTGCCGCCTTTTTGCGCACGCGCCTCTGTGTGTGTGCGATTTCATTGCGGATATCAGTGACTGTGCCTGCTGCATGAGCATGCAATTTATTTGCACAAAATGGCAGGATAATGTGATATCGCATTCACAGCGCTTCCCCTACATCTCCATGCCCTTCGACACTACTCCCCGTCCCACAACGCGCGCTAACGTCGTCTTGACTTTTCAATCGTTGCCTCGTTAGCTCATTCAGCTGTGCTCGCAAGCGCATAAATACAAGCACACACTTACACCTATAGAAATATATTTGTTGTTGTTGCGAGCGTCGCACTCTCCCGCGCTGCTGTCGTCCCCAGCAATGTGACACGTCCCTTCTGCTTTCTATTGAAAGTGAGCGCATTTGGCGGCGAGTTTATTTGCAATGCCATAAATCTATGCTCTAACACATGCGCGTTAACACTCATACACACATGCAGGCACCCATACATGCGCTTACGCATAGCAATGAGGGGGGACGATTGCACACACGTTCACCGGCTCAACTGTATTTATTTTGGTATGCATTTATGACATCTCGTTCGTTGCCACACGTTGTTTCTGTTGTCATTTTGCGATTTTAAGCATAGTTTTCGGCGCAACATTGAAAAATAATCACGCTGACGCTTTGCACACAAGGCACTGCACATTTTTGAAGTAAAATAAAAAAAAAAAATTAAAACAACAAAAAGTGGCGACAAGTCAATGCTTGAGAACACTCTAGGCAACTGTTATATAAAGTGTTTTGTTTGAAGTTATTATCGCAAATAAGGTTACCACTATTTGTTTTTCCTTCCTTTTCCTTTTATTAAAATGAACTAATGTAACAGTTTATATCTGATAAGTTACTCCCCATCGAACCGAGTTAAGAATAGTGACAGCATTATCTTATATGAAACCGATATTGGTGGATCTAATAATTGAGTCGTTGATGAGGAAAGAGTATATAGATTTATGGAAGAGATGAGATGAAATCCGAAAAAATTTTACAACTTAAAGGTCAATACATGCTTTCATTTAAAGGTTGGGTCTTCTAACATATCAGCATTGCAGTGGAATACACTTGAACCAATACTGTTGATACTGGGTGTATTCTAAAAGACGGACTCACCGGTCTCCATCAGCTGATAAATCTTGTCAGAATAATCATGTTACATTTGCATTATTCAAAATTTCATGGTGATATCTTGCCAAATAAAAATTTTTACATAAATGTACTTGAGCTTGATCGATGACTTTGTATGGCAGCTATATGCTACAGAGGTTCGATTTGAACAATATTTTCGCAGATTGTACTGTTGCCTTAAACAGTTATTCGCACCAAATTTTTTTTTTGAAGATATATTGTAAAATAAAAAAGTTTTCCGTACAAGGATTTGTGTTCAATCGGTTAGTTTGTATGACAGCTATATGTTATAGTGGTCCGATCTAAATAATTCTTTCGAATATTGTAGTGATCCCTTAGATAACAATATATGCCACATTTTGTGACGATAGCTTATCAAATATGGAACCGTTCCATGCACGGACTTAAGGATGATCTCTTGATTTATATGACAGCTATATGCTATAGTAGTCCGATTTGAAAAATATCTTAGGAAATCGCAACGTTGCCTCGGATACTAATATATGAAACATTTCATTAAGTTATCTCGTCAAATAAAATAAATTTCCATATACGGATTTTATTTCGGTCAATCAATTTGTATGGCAGCTATATGCTATAGTGGTTCGATCTGAACAATTTCTTCGGAAATTGTAACGTTATCTCAGACAATTATTCAAGTCAAATTATTTTAAGATATCTTGTGAAATAAAAAAGTTTTCCCTACAATAACTTTAATTTTGTCGATCTGTTTGTATGACAGCTGAACAGTATATCCGAAAATTGTTACACTGGCTTTAAAAATGGCTTATGCTTGATTTTTTGAATATATCTTTTCAAATAAAAATGGTTTCAAAACAAGATGCTGATTTTGATCCGATGTTGGTGGTTCCAACAAATGAATAGCTCCTTTATCAGGAAAAGGTGTATGTTAAATTTCAGATCAATATTTTAAGAAAAGAAACGAGTTTGCTGACTACTTATATATATATGCACTTTATGAAGTTTCCTTTTTGATGTTAAAATACGCAGTAAATATTTCTAAGGCTTTCAGTACAGCCAGCAAAAATTGAGGCACTAACCTCGTATCGCATATTGCCAGAAGTATCCAGGGAAGCAAGGCGACAGTGGAAAGTGTCAGTAAAGTGTGTGTGCATGGCTAAATTTTCACTAATTTCTTTGGGACATGACTACCCTTAAAGCTTTGGCTATATTATTAACCTCACCAAACTAAATGAATTACTAGTTTTGTGAGCTAAAAATTATCACGAGTAAGTTTCACAGTTTATTTCCTTGGCGTAAACAAAGAACTTAGCACCGGCTGCAGTTAAATATAATATTACCCTAAAATGTTTAATATACACGATGTGAGTCCCTGAATACATACTATATACATAGTAATCGGTACAATGGTTTAGCTTACGCCTTCATGAAGTAGCACCAAAATCTTAGTTTGACTTTTCTTGCGCTTTTTTAAGCGTAATGTAAGTAACCCTAGCACCTGCGCGATATTCGTGCCATTTCGACTTTAATCACGGCAGCAATTTGTTAACCAATTAAAATGGAACTTAAAAATAAATAACAGCAACAACTACATTCTTCAAATAGATGAGAGACAAGTGAGCACAAATATATAAGAAGCACTCCCATGCCATAAACAAAAAAGCATAGTAAATTCCAAACAGCGCCTTGGCTTATGCAACATTTTTACAACAGCGCCAAATAGTAGCAGCGCTGTAGCCTAAAATTAAAAACCAACAAAAAAGCAACGCTAAAAACAAAAAGTAGCACAAAACCTGACAACTTGTCTCTCGGCAGTGCGAGCAAACGAAGTATTTCAGGAGGCAACAAACACGATAGAAATAATAAAGTGTAGTAAAAACAAGTGCAACAATTCGAGTGATTCGTGTTGCAACAAAGCAAACGATGATTCGTGCTACAATGGGGCGGTGCTGGTAGGCAAGCACGTGCGCGTCAGCCTTTCAACAGCAACAGCGCGCGCGGCCACAAATTGTGTTGCAACGGCACGAATTGGCGGCGTCGGTGCCTGAAAAATCCTAGGGAACCCGGGAAAAATGGGGGAATATTTGCAGTACAAACACGAAGACTGGGAAGCGTGTATGAACAGCGTTGTGGCACAAAACATCCAAAGTGCCACACGGTGCAATTTTATGGGGTACATAACTCTAAAACATGAGTGCAAAATATCTATTTTTGGGCGGTGGGGAGTGTGGTTCGGGCAACGGACAAAGCGTTTGAGTGCTACTTATTCGTTGAAATGCTTGTATTTGCACTAACGGGAAACAAGTGGTAATTACATGAGGGCTTATAACGGAAATGACTGTCTGCCAAGCGAGTCGAAAGGTTCAAATCGACAAGCTGGTCATAGTGTATAGCGGATAACTGGTTAACAAAAGTGGTAGCAATACAAAAGCGGGTAGAGATGTGTATTGATCGTTAGTGAGATGAGATGAGAGGTAGAGAAAGGGGTTTTTCGAGTAAGAGAAATTAGAATATGGTTGAGTTATCGTTATCGTCAATAAAAAAAGAGAGCGGAAAACTGAATTTTTGGAGGAAAGGTTTTCAAAGTTATTGCACTAGTGAGAGCATGAGTGAGAGGGTCAGTTATGCGGTTAAAAAATATTAGCTTTTAAATTGAAAATATAGGTAAATATTCTGGTATATGACAAAGTTTATAATGGGGCATAATTCCTAAATATTTCGAAATAGTAAATGAACTCTGGAGATTTACATGGATGGGTCGAAAATGGAAGATGGTGTTGGTGCGGAGATATACTGTCCAGGATTAGGCATAAGGCAGAATTTTAAGTTGCCGGACCACTGCTGTATTCTGTGGCTATTGCGAAAACCACGGAGGTGGTCTCTAATGCACCTGCAGGCAAAATCAGAGTCAGCGTCTACATAGACAGTCAAGCAGCAATCAAGGCAGTAACGCCGTATCACCTATTGGTCACAAGTGTCTTGGGAAGCAGGTCAGCAGTAGAAAGTGTGGCCACAAGCAAGGCACTTCACTTCTACTGTGTGCCAGGCTACAAAGGCATCGAGGGAAATTAAATAGTAGACAATATCGCCAAGAATGGTGTACGGCTAATACCCGAAAACATGATTAACATGTAGAAAGCTATGAATTGCCTGTACGACGATTTCGACAGTGTAATGTAAAGAGAATATTCTAGATCTCTAGAATACGACTGTCAAACAACCTAATTTGGATTGCTCACGAGCCGTTTGAAACCATCTAAATAAGACTGGCTACAAAAAGAAACCCAGTTTATAGGTGCCAAACGATTTAAAGCAAAAAAGTCTCAAGATTCTAACTTCCAACAGCGAATTACTAGTGAATCGCAACGAAATCATTCGATTTATAAAGCAGTTACTGGTAACGAAAAATTGGTCACTGATAAAATGTCAAGTGAAAACGGTCATGCTTAGATCGTGCTGAACAGCCAAAAATGGTGTTCAAGCCAGGATTGGCGGACTGAACAGTTTTGTTATACTTTTGGTGGGATTGACAAGGAATCATTGACAAAGAGTTGCTTCCATAGGGACAAATTCTTTTTTGGACCTGTACTGGCAACAATTGGAGCATTTAGGGGAAGCAATTGGGAGAGTTGCTGTCAATTTAGCTGAATATCAGAGGAATTGTACTTCATAACGACAATGTCTGGCCATATACGTCGATTGTGACTCACCAGAAGCTCCGGGAACTTGGTTCGCATTATTACTACTTTTTATTGTCAATTGCGAATGATATGCGATTGCGAAATGATATTGCGAATGAATGAATGAAAATTTTCGCTGCATTATATAGGGTGAAGGGTTTCTAAGAGGGCTTCTCTGACTTTCACAATGTCTAACAAATTAGCGAAAATCGTTGCATCTCTAACTAAAATGGAATCATCTTTAATACGCTTAATATACTCTTCAATTTAATATTATATAATTATAGTGAATCTCAGACATGAAATACAAATTATGAGCTGAGGCAAAAAAATAAAAAATTATTGAAGGGTTGCGAGGGTTTTCTCGGGTAAAAAGCCACAACAGATTTTTTTTCATATAAAAAATTTAAAAAAGATGCTTCCGCGTTGGCAGTACAACTCCTTAAAGGATAATTTAAAGTGAAAAGAGTACTTTTTTTTTTAGTTAAAGTTATAGAAAGTATAAAGCGTTTAAAGACGGTGTACTTAGTCAAGCTAGACTCGAGCGCACAAGTTCCCAAAGCTCCGAAACTCTTACTCGGGCGAACTTGAAAATTTAGGAAACTATTCTAGAGATGTCGTAGAACTTAATAAAGAAATTCGATTTTTTGAAACCCGTAAATTCATTTAACCCCTTAAATGCTCAGTCTGAATGAATCTTTGCGTTCAAATGTATGCTGAGATTCGTTATAAACTTGCGAAGTTTTGGCTCAGATCAGGCTACAGATGCAACATTGAAACAACTGCTCTATCTGACTATAAATCCGAAGTTTAGTGCTCCTAAAACTTTTACTTGCGAAGGAAATTTCCACAACTGCCTAATCAATTCCAAAGTGATAAGCGAGCATATTTTTGACATATATTATGATATTCATGATACATCTAAAGTATTGTAAGCTAAAGTAGAATGCATGGAATCCAATAAACCCTTCAGGTCATCTTTGGAGACTGTAAAAAAACTTGTCTCTGGTAGCGAAGTAAAGTTTATATGACATGAGTAGGGAACTAATTGGTTGCTTGTAGTTATTCTTGCAGTGAAAGAGACCTGCCCCAATAATTGCTAGCAATAGTGCTGAGTCCTTGATCAGAAAGCCGTAGGAATGGCTAGTCTCGTCGAGAACATTCACTTACTCCAAAAGCTATGCTGTAAGTATTGAAAAGTCCTACTGATATTAAATTATGTTTATTATTTTGATCCAAATCGGAAGAAGTTGAATTCTTGGTATTAATGGTTTTAAATTGCCAATGATTATGGTGAAAACCAGGATTAAGCTACATGCAGCGTACAGAAGTTCTCAAATAAAAACTACGAACATTAATGTCCCTCCACTACAAGCAGCATGTTAGTGTATAGTGCGCCGCAAGAATTCCCCTTCATAATATCAAGTTTGTGCGCCTTTGTAGTTACTCAAAGCTTAGCTCTTGCGCTCCCGCAACGACTGATTTAGTTCCAACAATTTTGCGTAATTGTTGTTGTAAAACTGTTAACGGCATGTAACTGCGGTGCTTAGGAAATGTACTGAATTGTAATGCAGAACTTTTATTGCATATTTGTAGGCGCGTAAGCCATGATATAAACCTTCAATATGCAGCTAAACTATGGCAGCAATGTTGGCTCTTGAGCGTAACGTGTGAGTTTACAACCATAACGTACCGCAGATGTGTATAAGAGACAGGAGCGTAACGTGTGAGTTTACAACCATAACGTACCGCAAATGCCGGTTGGCGCAAAAACACACACACACCCATACTAGTATGTGTGTGTGTGTGCGGTGGAAAGCACAATGATTGTGTGTAGAGTCATTTGAAAAACGCTAGTGAACCATAAATCTTGTTTAGGCGAAATTGTAAAAATGTAAAGTGCTGACGTGCCTACAGCCAAGCTGAGCCTGCCGCTTTGGCGCGTTTATGAGTACACGTATTCCGCACACATATATGCACACACACAGATACATATCTATATGCATACGTACACTTTTATTGCGAAAAGGTAAGACCACGAACGGCAGGTGGTTCTTCCTCAGCGCCAACAACAACACTAACACTGAGGCCATCACCACCAACACCGTCAATTGCCCGGAAGGTAGTAAGTAGTGCTGATGAATGATGTTTGCCATGCAACCGCTGATGATGGCGTTTGCGGTGATGTTAGTGTATTAAAGGTTTCATGGACGATGATGAGCATGAACCAGCGAATGCCAGCAGCGACCGGAGGGCACGACACAGCCGACACCCATTGTAATTTACTGTGAAAGCGAAGACAAAAGCGCGACTGCGAAGGTGGCAATGTTGATGGCTGCTCTGTTCTGTTGCTGGCAGTTGCCGTCGTGCATGTGTACGTATGTAGATAGATTGGTGCTTGCGTGTGGCTGGTGTGGTTCGTTTTTTTCGTTTTTTTGTTTTTTGCATAAGAAATGTGAAACAATCTGTGGTAAAGAGCTCTGCCCCCAAACAAATCAAGTGCAAAGACTGAAATGAACTTCGGCAAAAAATTGTAGTTAGTGGATTTGTAGCTTTAAAGCAAAATATTGGAATATTTTGCAGGTCCTGCTGCACGGTGGGGATTTAAAGAAAAATATGAAAATGCGACATAAAGTAAACGAGAAAAATTAGAAAGGAAAATATACGAAAGTCAGACATAAAGTGGAAATAAAATGATATACAAAAATGTTAATATTTAGGTGGATCCGTAAGCTTGAGTAGCAGATATATACTATATATGGTGATACGATTAGACCTATTTTTTTGAAGGTTGAATCGAAACGTTAAAAAAGCCCTTACCAAATTTGGTGCAGATATATTGACAAATCAAAATGTATTCCATGCAAGGAGAATTTATCGGTTACTTATAGGTTAGCTACATTCTATAGTTGTCTAATTTAAACTATCTCTTCGGAGGGTAAGGCTATGTTTTGGATAAAAGTCTCCTTCAAAGTTTGTAAAGAAATCTTGCCAAATAAAAATGTTTTTTAGACAAGCCTTGATTAGCCTTAAATATTTGTATGGGCACTGTAAGCTACAGTAGTCCGATCTGAAAAATTTCTTCGGATATTGTATCGCTGTCTTGGGCAATAACCTATGCGGAGTTTCGAGACGAAATCTTGCTAACTAAAAAAGTTTTCCACGCAAGGACTAGCTTTTGACGGGCCAATTTGTATGACAGCTATATGCTATGGTGGTCCGAACGGAACATTTTCTAAGGAGAATATATGATTGGCTTGGGCAATAATGTGTGCATATACATTATATAAATAGTAAATTAACTGCGGCATCGAAGTTGCTAAATGAGACATTTATTTATTAATTGCAAATTTGGTATAGAAATTCATATATGTATTCAATTACGGCGGCAATTAGACGACTAATCGTGTCATACATATGGTTAATTGGATGAGATATCTGAGTTGTCAATTAACAGCAGTAATTAAATGAGTCATATATTTATTCAATTGCTCGAGACAATTAACTTGTCAATTAAACCGTTAATAGAGTCATATATTTGTTGAATTAGATGAGATAATTGAGTTGTCACTTAACGAAGTTAATTAAGCTACTAATTGAGTCACATATTTATTTAATTGATTGAAAGAATTAAGCTGCTAATTGAGTCAAATATTTATTCAATTGGTTAAGATTATTAAGCTACTGATCGACACACATATTTCGTCCTTTAACGGTAGTAATTAAACTGCTAATTGAGCCATATACTAATTCAATTGCCTCAGAAAATTTAAATGCCAATTAACTCCAGGAATTGAACTGCTAATCAAGTCATGCACTTATTGAGTTGGCAGCAATGAAACTTCTTATTGAATTATTAATGCAATGTTGCGACAATTAAACGGCTAATTTAGTAATATATTTATTCAATTGGTTGAGACAATTAAGTTGTGAATTAGGTGTGGCAATTAAGTTGCTAATTAAATCATATTTGTTATCAATTGACTGAGACAATTATTTTTTCAATCATGTCAGTCAATTAGCTGTTCATACACAAAATATTTGGCCTTCTTAATTTTATTAGAAAAAATATATTTACATAATCAATCAAATGAAGAAATTTCTCTACAAATTAAGTAATTAATATCGAATTGTACGAATTATTTTGAAATTAAGTATAAAGAAAACTGTTATTAAAAATTGCGTACTTCAGAAAAAATTTTGTTTAAATTTTGTATTTATGAATTCAACGCAATTCATTACTTTTATTTTATGTAACTAAAGCTTAGTTTTTGAATGCGATAGAACTGAACTCAAATTAATCTTAGATGTTATTCAAAATTTTGTGTATTTTAAAATTTATTATTTTGTTTAATAAATTTTATATTTCATTTTTATATTAATATTTGGACATATTTGAAAGGAATTAAAAGTAAATTTTAATACAATTAAAGCTTAATTTTGTCAATTAAATTTTCTAATTGATTTTTCGCCATTTAAATGATTACTAGGGAGTTCAAAATTGTATTAAAAATAATACTCCAAAACATTTCTTAACAAAAAATCTACAATGTCACTTTTGCGAACCTAATTTTGCGCCAATTAGTATAATTTAGATTAAGTCGTCTATTAACATAATACATGTAAGTTTAAATATTAATCTACGCCTCGCAGTATATAGTACATATAACACATCATCTTAAGTTTGATAGCATGCCGGGCATACCGATATAACTAAGCACCTTATACTATACGCACGAAAAGTGGGGAAAAAAACAACATTGCAGCCCTTTAGGCGCTCAAAAAGTTTATGCGCCCATAAATTGTGTACGCAATTTCGCACATTCTGACACTCTTAAATTTTATGCAACCATTTACAACTATTTACTTGCCGCATTTGTGCATTTCACGCCTCTTTTCTCGGCCTCACAAACACCGCTTCCAAAGAGAGCGCAGCGGCATACAACACTAGGTGGCAGGCATTAGATGTTCGTATGCAACGTTGCATATTTATAAGCTGGCATGCATAATTTAGCAATTTCATTGCAAATACAATAGTTACCATGGTTGATTGTTTTCGCAACGGAAGTATGCCGCACAACCGCACCGACACACACAGCTACTACACATACGTAATTTTAAAATGTATGCAAAACTTAAATTATGCTACATAAAAACCCAACAACGTTCCCTATGTACAGGCCAAACAGTTGTGATATTTTTGCTTTTGCATTTGTGAGGCAACATAAACAAAAGCCGACGTACAAACATTGCGGCAAGCAGCGTTTGGCGGTAACGTCTAAACAAGAAGCGGAAATGCAAGGCATACTCAGCCATTTCCGCAACAGCAACGCACGCACACAAGCAGACAAACACATAATTGTACATATATAACGCAGGCAGGCAACAAGATTTGAAGGCGAAGAATTACCATTGCTTATGTAGTTGGGGACCTGAGCTGTGCGCTAGCTGGCTGGATATTTTTTGCAAAATTAAATCAACTCGCCTTAACAAGCTCACCAGCGCTATACAGTGATTTGTTATGCTGTGTATTATTGTTACTGTACTGTTGATTGCAAAATTTGCTGCAGTTTTGATATCTTTGCATCAGTCGGAATGGCAAACGAGGCTTAACGAAGTGCCTAGGCTGCCACTTACTACGTTCATAGTGCTTATTTGATTGCTTGTTTTTATGTTAAAGTATAGATACATAAGTATAGCTTACAGCATAGCCTACTTTAAGGTGCACGAGCTTGATATTCTTTCACTGTCTACTTTAAAGGGCAATCACATGATTTTCTTTAGTTTCGTCAAGGTTGCTGAAGTTGAACAGGTACTAAGAAACTCTTATATGTTCAAGGTGCTGAGGGATATGGACAGTTTTTTGCGGGCGTGTAGATGCATATGAACAGTATGTAAGCTATCCTAATAAATTGAAAAGATTTTACACCAATAATGCGCATACTCTTCAAGCTAATGCTGGAAGTTTGCTAACTTTAGCTACTATTCTTAGTAATATCTTAAAAATATGTGCTTCAAAGGTGAAAAAATATTAGAATTGTATCATCTTCGTACATTTAAGATTATTTTCTAATTGTTTTGGCATTATCTTAGAGAAAGACATCTAAGATATATGCTCTGAAAGTTTTAAGTAACACATACATTACACATACTTTTCGTGTTATTTTATAAATTTAAAAGGGTGCTCAGGCGATGTGGAATATTTGAAAGATAATTAAGTTATTAATTAACTACTAATAATTGAGTCAATTGGTTGAGACAACTAAGCTATTAATTGTATCATAACCTTATTCGATTACTTGAGAAAATTAGGTTGTCAATTAAGTCGAGTCATATTTTTGTTGATTTGGACGAGCTAATTAAGTTATTAATTAACTACTAATTGTGTCATATATTTATTCAATTGGTTGAAACAAAATAACCAATTTATATATTTATTTAATTAATGGCAGCAATTAAACTACTAATTGAGTCGTTTACTAATTAAATTGGTTAAGACAACTAAGTTTGAGAGCAAGTAGTTTTAGTAGTTATTTTAAAAGCTGCTATAATGGCTGAAGAACTAGGATATGACTCAGAAATAGATAACTTAGCACAAAAATTTAAATAATATATATTATCTCACGTAAAATGCGCGTCAAACTTCAAAAAAAATATGATTTTTCAACTGCTGCTGATGACCGTAGACCGAAAAACGCTTGGTAGATTTCAAGTTTCAATACAATTTTTGAAGTTGTCTCATATATTTCCGATCAGTAACTTAGTTATGTTCTGACCTCATTATATGATGGATTTACTTTACTTCAATTCAATTGTACTACTATTCAACTAAGAGTTAAATCATCAATTATTATTCAGTTTAACTAATTATATTGAGCTGAACAATAATTTTCAAGCAATTAGTTAATATTCTTCCTTTTCCAAAAACTTTGAATCTTTATTCTATTTTTTTTTTTTTTTTACTATAGTTAATTATGCAGTGGATTAAAACTTCCACGAAAAGTTATTGAATTTCCTTGGTAATTTCGAAAACCAATTCTTCTATATTTTTAAACGCCTTTTTAATTAAACTACCGAACCAGGTATTTCCCTTAATTAACTTGCGTAAGCAGTAGCACAATATTGACGTACTTACGCTATACACCAAAATATTTATTTCTAGACAGTCTTGTTTTAGTCAACGCTATTGATCCAAGCACAACGAACCTCTGCACATGAAAAAGCATAGCGGAAATCAAAGCTGTTTATTGCGCATTTTATGTGTAATTATAAAAGCAAGTTAGATGGCCTAATTATATGGCAGCTAAAAGCTGAGGGAAAGCATGAGACAAAGGAAATATTAAGAGGTAGTATAAATATTAAAACGTAGTATTTAGCGGAATAAAAGTAAAAGGAAGTAGAAAATGCAGGAGTATGAAATTTATTTTTGGCATTGCAAAGAGATAACACGAAACGTGGAGGGTGAGATATTGAGATGATAAAATAATGAAGAGTTGAGCGTCCGCTGTCAGATATAACCAATACATAACCAGTATATAACCTATATATATCCATTATATAACCAATATATACCCATTTTATAACCAAAACTCAAAATTTTGTTTCAATGTGAATGGCTCCTATTATTTCGATTTTCTTCGCCTTTTATTTTATGAAAAGTGGTAAATTATTTTGAATTTTAAGTGACGATACATTATACAATCAGGTATATCGGTTATTCTATGCATATTATTATGTATAAAGAGTATTTTGCAGATGTACTTGGTTTTTATTTCATAGCATAAATGCTGTTTTTCAAAGGCATAGGACTTTGACCTCAACTACAATTAAGAAATATGGCTCGAGTAGCAAAGTTTTGGTTTTATTAAGAAGGTCAGAAAGTTTACTGTACTTTTTGTTTGAAAACAAATTCGGAATACATTTCTGGCTTTAGTATTTTCTGTTTAGTAAAAAATCATACTGGCGCTCCCACTAGGAACCACTTTTTCGATATATTTTGCGTTTATTAGTGCAAACATTCTATTTTTGTGTTTGAAAATAAATTTCGGATAAATTTCTCTTCATTTGGTGGGAGTGTTGGAAAAGGTTTACGGTGATTCGGTTTTATCATTAACACAAGCCGACGAATTGTACAAAGAGTTTAACGATGGCCGAGAGGATGATGTGATGCTTGAAAATTGTTAGGCAAGCGTTAGAAAAATGTCAAAAGAGCTCGACATCCATCGACCACAATATGCACCGGATATGGCGACGTTTGATTTTTTCTTGTTCCTCAAACTGAAATTGCTGCTCCGCGGTATCCGTTTTCAGCCGATCGAAGAAATAAGAGAAACTTTGCCGAAAGAGTTGAAGATCATCCCAAAAAGTACTTATGGAAATTGTTGGGAAGACTGGAAAAATCGTTGCCCTAAGTTTATCACATTTGGTGGCGATTGCTACAATTTCCGGACACTTTTTTGGCACAATACATAATTCCATTTTTTTTTAGACCTACGACAAAAAAGCGTAACTTATACTCACCTTATATAAGCAATTTGTTTTTAATGTCATAATAGCACACCTTTACATGCCCAGCGCCCGAAAGGCGACTACATTTTATTATGCTTTCGTTTAGTCGCACATGTGCCGGCATTCATAATAAATGCCAAACAACTCCTTCACGCATTTTTATGGTAGCCCAAATGCGGTTGACCTCCGAGGGTCAAACTAAGAAATGCGGAGTTCATTAAGTGATTTTATTTCATTATATAATATATATTTCTAAATGCTATACAATTATACAAACAGGGTTAAGAGGGTGTACGAGCAAGCTTTCGCTCATGAAGGTTCTTGGCTAAGCGACGACTGCTGCCGTATGCCTAATTAGCAGCAAACAAACACGTGTAATTACGATAATTAGGAAATTAATTGGAAAGTAAAATGGGCACGTGTTGTATAGTATGTATATTGTAAATATATAGTATATATATATATATATAATATATGTGTATAAATATGTATTTTTATATGCACAAATTAAATAAAAATTACTGGAAAAAGTCGTAAAAATTACTTGCTGAACAAAAGTTGCTGGCTGGAAAATTATGCTTGCACCAAAATCAACAGACGGAAATGCGAGCTCGAAGTTGCGAGGTGGGCGTGCATATTTTTTTGACTATATTTGGGTATTTGTAGGCATACGAAAGAAATTAAAGGTATAATTTCTATAGCAGACATTTTGTGGGTTTCATATACCATAATAAATGTGAACACAACGTCGCCAGAGGCAAGGTAGAATGCTGAATGCTGAAAGAAAATTAAATAAGTCAGTATGCGCACACAAAAGGGATGTCAGACGCGTTGAAGCAAAACCAAATGAGGTTGCCAGACAACAAATGCCGCAGGGAAAATAGTGAGTTGCCACAATGATGCCACAGAGTAAGTGTGAATTTCATTGCTGACACGAGTATATTTCAATTTGAAGTGAGATAACTTATGCTGAAATTTCGTCGACCTATTACAGGGCAGCTGAAGTCATTTGTTGGAAAGTTTACGCACACTTTCGTTGCCAATTTTGACAAGCAAATGATGTATGCTAATTTAAAGCAGCAAATATATATACATAAATGAATGGATATGCATATAAAAAAAAATATATATGTAAAAATTGTCAAACAAACTTGTAGCTGTGAGACTGTTGACCCGCCCTAAGGTTCAAGAAACAACTTTTGCTGCCACCGTATAGCCATCCTACCTCAATACATACACACAAGTAGTTGGAAATGATTTTGTCATGAATTGTGGCATGTCAAAGTCCAATAAAGGGAAATGTCACCAGCAAATGTACGCACAAAAGAGTAATGTTGAATTTATGACAACAGAAGCAACAAAAAGAGCCAGCAGTAACATAAATAAATTACATGAAGCATCGCACTACAATAATACTTATATACAACACAGAAAAATTATTTATATATATACAAACAAAATATAGCCAGACATACAATTTTGGAACTTTACGAAGTGTGTTCTAAAAGTATCGTGAATTTTGAATTTTCGCGGGTTACGTATATTCGAATTTCGAATTTTTTGTGGCGTTATGTTGGTACTCATGTCGCTCACTTATGCCGACAAGCTCGGCCATTTTGAATGTTCATTTAATTGTTGACACCTGCTTTGCTTGCACGTGTTTTGGATCATCTTCGATTTCCAACTATTAAAAAAAAAAAAAATGGATCAAAGGACCTGTATCAAATTTTTTGTGAAAAGCGAAATTAAGTGCGCGGATGCATTTCGAATGTTGACTGTGGCATACGGAGAAGATAAAAAAAAAATGATTTTTTGAAGTGCTTCGAAGATTTTAAAAACCGTTGGCACAAGTGTATAATATCTCATGGAGATTACTTTGAAGGGGACAAAATAGATATTCATGAATAAATAAACAATTTTTGAAAAGACACAACATTCGCGATACTCTTTGAACACACCTCGTAGTTTTACTATATATACTACACATACATATATGCATAAATAAAAAATATATACATATGTATACGTATATTATAAACTTGCATGCTTACATGCAACAAACATCTATACTCTCACTTCACTCAACAAACAGAGGCTTGACGTCGCGAGAGGTGTGTTCCACAAGTCCATTGATCAGTTTTTCGTCGTTACTATGTTTTCTAAGCATATATTTAGGCGCATACATTAAAAAATATACAAATTTGTTCACTTTCTAAGCATATATTTAATTTAATTTGTTAGCATACATTTAAGCGTTAATATTATAAATATACACATTTTTCCATTTCTTAAGCATACATTTAAGTCGTCTACATTATGAATATAGACATTTTTTCATCACTTTCTTAATTGTGGTTGTAAACTTATGTGTTTGCTTGAACTTGTTACCAACAATTTGCTTTAAGTAGCTGTAGCAAAGTTTTTAATAACCTTATAGGCACGAATTCGTGGAAGGTATGATGAAAAACTAAACGTAGCAGGAAAAGGGGGGGCGTTACAGTTTTAAAAATTGTCGATACTTTGGAACAAAAAGCTGAGCTTCAATATGCAGGTGCAGGAGTTCTAAAAATGTTCATGCTGTTGGCTTTTCACTAGATTTTTGGTGGGTGTTTGTAATTATATTTATAATTTAAAATAAGTTTTTGAGTTTTTCATTTTCCTTCCTCAGAGAGAAAATTACAGTATTTTTTCCCAGAGAAAAAGTTTGGCAGCATTAAAAGAAAGTTTTATGAAAGTGAAGAGGGCGTACAGGCAAATAATAATAGATATTATAATATCATACGATAGACTTTGAAAAAGCGTATTGCTGCCCGAAAAGGTTTTGCTCAGGAAAGTGGTCTTAACAAGCTACAAAAGCAGAACTTACAGAAAGCCTGAGCATTGTGACTTAACAATTTTTAGGTTTCACAATCACCAGCTGAACTTCTGAAATATCTCGCGGCATAAGTAATATTTAATTTGACCTGAACTGGAGTTGATTACCGTTTCTACAAACTCCTTTACTTCTACTTATAACCGAAAAATATCAGTGCTCTGGTCTATCAGTATTCAGCTCAACTGAACTTCTGAAACACTTTGCAAGATTGGCAGTATTAGTCACCTTGTACCACACAAATATCGTAATATGTCTTGCAAACCTGGTTAACTGTTTTCGCAGCCACCTCTACTTCAATCAACAACTGCAAGACTGTCATTATAAAGATTTGTCATGATTCAGCGTAACTGAATTTCCTAAACACTTCACGATATTAGCAGCATATGTCACCCTGTAGTTCCCGAATGATCTCCAAACCGCGGTAACTGTTTCTACAACCTTCTATACTTCTATTTACAACCGGAAGACTACCAGTGCACAGATGTATCAGTATTCAGCTTAACTGAATTTCCGAAACACTTCACGATATTAGCAGCATATGTCACCCTTAATTTAGTCAGCAAACCCCGATAACTATCCGCGGAACCGTCTCTACTTTAGAGTATAAATGCAGAGCTATTAGTGCTTATATATATAAGAATTCAGTTTAACCGAACATTTGAAACACTCCGCTACATTAGCAATATTAGGCACCTTGTAGCATCCAAAGTAGTAATTTTGACTGCATACCTCTGGTAAATGTTTCCACAACCTCCTCTACTTCAATGTAGAAGAACTATCAGCGCTTGGATATATCACGATTCATCTCAACTGAACATCTGAAACATTTCGCTATATTGGCAGTATGAGTCACCTTATAAAGTCCTAATTGCATAATAAAGCCTCCAAACGATGGTAACTGTCTCCACTATTGTACCTACTTGAATCTACAAGCTTAGATCGATCAGTATTCGTAATTTTAGTTCACAGCGAAAGTAGTGAGTTTTATTTTCGACCAAAAACTCAAACCCCGCTCTCGGAGAACTCGAAGGGATGACAAAAAATCTAGAATATAACCAGCAACAAATTAAAAAGGTGCTACGATTTAACCTACTAATTTCTACTTAATTTTACATTCTCGATTAAACCAAATTTCCTAAACTTCTTGGCAGTTGAAAAAAAAAATCCATGCATTGCACTAAAATATACTCGTATGCATTATTTCAAGCAATTTAAATTTTGTGCAAGCAAGCGACAAAAAATTACGCAAATCCCGTAAAACGTAGTTGCGTATTAATGCGGAACAATTAATCATATGCCAGAAGCAGGCAACTTTTCATGCTTGATATTATTGATTTCCGGTGCAAGCAAGCGAAAAATGGCGACGGAGCAAGAAGTCAAACAGGCAAGACGCTTTGTCAAAGCGATGGCAGCTAAAAAAAAAAAGTCCAAAAGATAAATCTAAATTAAATGCGAATTTGAAAACTGTGTTTAACAGAAGAAAGGCAAAAGTTAAATTCAGACTAACGTGACATGTTACATTAATTTAAAGTGCGAGAAGAAATCAGCAGAGTATTATGGCTGGTGAATACTTGAAAGCAAACATTAAGAAGAGTAGAAAGAAATTTTGGTTGCATTGAATATAAAATTTACTTAAAACCGTGCTTCCAGCGATGCTGGTAGCTTCGAAACATAGCCTACTTTTACGAGCGCAAATTATTATTATTATATTTTCAGCACTTCTACGCTAATATACACAAAGAGTACTTCTCGCGAACTCCAAGTGCTACTCATAACATCCAACACTTAATATCGAGTTGCCAAGTACCTAAAAGTATGCAGTTAATTATGTGCGAATTGTCAAAATCTCTACTCAAACAATGCAATCACCATTGTGAAGCGCTTGATTTGCTCAAACTCAAAAACGCTCGAAGCACATTTTCTCAACTTACAATGTGGAGGGCGCATATACTATAACGGAAAACTACTTAAGACATATACTTACATACGAACATACACGTATACACACTCAAACGTATATTTTTCCACACTCAAACAAATAAGTATACGCAGTCTTGATTTCTATTTAATTTTCCTAATTTATTACTGTGTCAACATAGCGCTGCAGAACGTACGCAAAAAACTTGGCGCAGCAGCTCGTTTGCAGGCATCGTTTGTGGCGCGTTGCATACTGCAAGGCGCTTGCAAGGGCTGACTGCATGTCACATACATATACACACGCAGTCATCAGCTTTTGAAATCCAATAGCTGACAGCGTGGCAGCCAGATAATCATCGCTAGCATTAGCGTCAACAGTCTACAAGCAACTGTATGCTCATCTCCTCATTAGGTGGCGTTGGTTGACGCTGCAGCTCCTAACAGTATGCTAACACTGTTAATGCTGCTCAGTGGAAAGTTTTCTTCTTCAGCGCATAACTACTACTTGCAAAGATTTTTTTTATTTAAATTATTTTTAGTTTCCCGTTGATTTTTTATTTGAATTTTTTCTAGTTTCTCGTTGACTTCTTATTAGAATTTTGTAGATTTTTGTACTTTTTTTATCAACTGGCAACATCTTACAATTTTTGCTGCAACTGTTCGGATTTCTTCAAATTCATTTTCTTTCATTTGTGTGTACTCAAATTTTAAATTAAAATCCGAGTGGCGTGTCACTTTGTCATTTATACTTTTCTTGTTCTTTAGACAGACGATTTTATCTTTTTTTGTAATTTTTTTTTGTGTAATATTTTTTTTCTAATTCTTTTTCCTTAAATTCTCTTTTTTTCAATTTCAAACTTCCATCTTTTCTTTCCTCGTACATTTACATGCAACTCACTTTCTTTTCATTTCGCTTCCGCTTCGTACTTATATGCAATTTTTCTTGCTTTCGTACTTCTCTATCACTACCCACTGAATTGGAAACTTCTGCGCTGCCTCTCTCTGGCAGAAAAATTAAAAAGAAAAAGTAAGGAAAATTATCGCTGTCTTGCTATCACAATCGCAAACACAAATAGTAACAACTAACGCTGCCGCGCTTGTCATTATTCGCCTAGCATATCTGCAGGCTTGGCAGCAGCTACCAATGAGCCAAGCAGTCAAGCAAGCTCAAATCTTCGCCCACATTCCATTCCTTCAGCGCAGTTGCATGCCGCCGGCAGCTGTGCGTAATAATAGAAGTGTTGCTAAAATATAAAAAGTAGAAAAATTGCGTGGCTTATAAAAAAAGACTGAAAGTGCTGCATACTTTTAAGTGTCCTGCAGTCAGCGGCATAATCTAAGCGCCTTATTGCACTCTCCGGCGCAAATGAAATTGTATACTGCGATTTTTCTAATGGCTTTGGGAAGCATTAAAAATTAGTCTATTAAGATGCTAAGTAAAATGAATGAAAAAATAAGACGAAAAAGTGTGTGTAGAGTAAAGTATAAATAAAAATTATTAAAGTTGATTTTCAGCGCTGCTTAAAAGTTAAATACGAAATGTGCGTATACTGCGCCTTAAGATATGCTACACTTTAAATGAACTTTAATTTTTTTGCATCAACGGCATGAGTTGGAGGATGGAGCCATGTGTAGAATTTCAGGCAACTGAGGAAAATTCTCTGAGCGTCATTCGCTTGGGTGTGACATATGGCTCAAGCTGCTCCTGACTTCCGGCCTTACACCAAGTATCCTCTGGGTAGCCAAAGTACATCTATGTCATGTCGAGCCAAAGTGAGAAGACGACTCATCCTTCTCCAGGGTTGTGCGCTAGGTTTGAAACGCGATACATAAAAACACGACCCACAAGAAAAGATGACTATAGCCGTGTGAGCGGTATAAAAATAAAGAAGGTATGTCACAAACCTTTGGGTACAAACTACATTTGGAAGTGCCTTCTCTGGTCGTCGGAATTTCGGGATTGAAAAATATTTTTTTCTTACATTTATTCTTTACATTCGGGGAAATCGGGATATTTTCTTAGGATTACGGGCCCACAAATAATACTGGTGCTTACTACATTATACAGTACAACTTGCAGATTTCAGAATTTCGAGATTGAAAAGTTTTCTTTCTTGCTGTATTTATACCATACAATATATTACTTTATTTTGAAGAAAAATTAGTGATATAGGCAGTGCATTTGTAGGATTTCGTTTCCGAAAAATCCTTTCTTTTTATTTAAAGAGTTTTCTTTTCGGGATTCTGGGTTTGTGAAAAATATTGGAACATGTTTTTTTAAACTTAAATTCATTAATTGCAAGAAACTACAAATTTTACTGATATCGGAATTCATTTATCATAAATTTTTTCGGGATTCACAAAAAATATTGAAAATTTCTATTTAACCTAAGATCTTTACTGTTTGTGGGATTTATCGGAATTCAAGGAACTTCAATTTCGACTGAAATCGAAATTAATTTATCAGATATTTTTTCATGATTCCCGGATTGGTAAAATGTAAGTACTTTGTATTTAAACTAAAATCACAACCCTTTAAAAAGTGCATCTTCGGTACTTGTTTCACTTTCGACTAAAATCGGGATTTATATAACAGATATTTTTTCGGGATTGGCAAAACTATAGTTAAAAATCATTATTTTCGAAAATAAATTATTTTCGGCTTTTGTCGTCATTAATCTTAAGAGATTTCGTAGGTGACGTTAATTTCAAGAAAAACCACTTTTGACTGAAATGTGGATCAGTTTATCTCATAATTTTCTGGGATTTCGGGATTGGCAAAGATATAAATAATTACTCATAAAAAAAATTTATCTTCGGTATTTATCTTGATTGGTCTCACGAGATTACGTAATTGACGTTAATATCAAGAAACTTCACTCTTTTGAAATCGAGATTAATTTATATAATTTTTCGGGATTGGAAGAAAATCTGGTCTTTAAATTTTAATATACAATCAGCGCTGCTTTAAACAAGTTTCTTTTCGGAATTTATCTTGACAAAATTGACGCTATTGCAAGAATCTTTGGTTTCGACTGATATGGGAATTCATTTTTCGGAAAATTTTTCGGGATTTCGGGATTGGAAAAAATTCCGGTCTATAAATTTTAATAAAAATCAGCGCCGCTCTAATAAAGTTTCTTTTCGGCATTGCAAAAAATGCTGGCTTAAACATTTTTTTCTCGGGTTTATCGGGATTAATTACGGAGCTTAAGGAATTGCAAAAAATATATGAATTCTGAAATAGTACACAAACAACGCGTACATACTATGATATTAAAAATTAAAATATTTTTTGCAGATTATAATACCATATATCGGAAGGCATTATTTTGGTCACAGAGCAGAGTTTGTAGAAATCCGATATATTTAACATTTTCATTCTGATTCACCATTAGTATTTACTGTCAAATTCCTTGAAAGCAAGCGCCTGTTATTGATCAAGAATATTTTAATCAAACTCGAAAATAATTCTATTGCATACATTTAGGCGCAGTTTCTCTTAAAAGCCTTTTAATACAATAATTTTCACGCCTGCCCGCTTTCAAGACTTATCAATTGCAAAGCACACAGCATAGTAGACCAAATAAATGTGCGTATTATAATTTTCCAAGACCTTCTTTTAAGTAAATAAATAAATAAATATCATTTCTCGTGGCAAATCACGAGCGTAACAAATGTAAATAAACAAGAGCATACAAAAGTATGAAAAGAAAGTGATTACGCGTGTCGCTGGTAAGTTTTCAACTCGCTAATGTTTTATTTTGCCGCTTGACACTTGGAAATGTTACAGCAATTTAGCCGCTAATATATCAAGTTTCAAGTTTGCTACACCGCCTACTTATTCATGCATCGCCATTACTTACTTATATTACTTCAAAAATGTGTTGTTGAAAAAAGTCTCCCAATTTTTACATTTGCAGACCTTACTTTTTATACGTTGCCATTAAGTCATCAACACTGTGACCACTTTACTTTTGTGCGCCTATAACTAAACTACAGTAAGCTCAACAACTCACTACACTGATTACGCAGTCAAGGCGTTTCTTGCGCTTGCCACCACATCGCACTGCAAAACAGTAGACAGCATCAATGTAGCGCTAATTAAATATTTAATGCAGAGTTTTTCCAGCACTTTACCTACCCTATCCACATCACTCACAAATGACGGCAGCTCTCAAGTGTACGCAAGTACCGCCAGCAACAAAGCCACCAGCCGCTTTGGTTTGTTGATTTTCCAGCAATTTTCACTGGCCACCAGCACAAGCCAACGAAATAAACTCAACACAACAACCGCTTGTATGTAATGGAAATTTTAAGTAAAGCTTACTTTAGCTCAGTAATAAATAATGAGCTCTTGTCCGACTTAAAGGGTTTCACGTTCGATGCCACTTACGCCCACAATGTGTCAGAGAAACTGATGGCGTGGTGTTGTACAAAAATAAAAATAAAAAAAAAAGCGTACAAAAACTCAAATTTAAGAAAGTTAGCATACTTGCAGGCGTCGGCTTTACTTTTTTTACTTGACGGTATTTTTCGCTAAATTTTTTTTTTTTTACGTCGCGCCTACTTTTGATGTTTTATCTCACTTTGTTAAGTGCTTCTTTCAGTGACGTTGTTGTTTATCTGTCTGTCTGTTTGTCTGTCAATTGTTCTGCAACTCAAAGCATATTTTTTAAGATATGTCATTATGAGAAGCATACTTTTAGGCAGGCAGTTAATTAGAAAAAGTAAACGAAGTAAACAGCGTTTGAAGGCGGTATTGTTTGAAGGAGCGGAAAAAGGAATGAGATATATTTTTGCAACTTATTTGGTAGTAGCTCTCAGGGTATTAGATAGGTACAACGTATCTCAAGTTAAAAAAAAAAAATGGTCCGGCTGTAATCTAGAGCTTCTTTTAGTATGAATTTTTCAGAGTGAGCTTTTCTCCAATCAGTGCACTTCTTTTCATTAACTGGAACGAAAGTCCAAATCAACGCGATCTGAGGTGCCTTCAAACGATGCTAAAGTCTGCTCAAAAGCAAAGCTAAAAACTTCTACTGAAAACTTTTTTCTAACGTAAGACTTCAAGTCTGGAACATACTCTTGTAGGACACCCTGAGGTGATATAGTAACTGACGCTCAGACCATACTGAAACTATGGAGAGAACAAACAACCTGCTGAATGACAGTGAAAATATAATACCAGAATATGATGAACTCGACTCTCCAAGCGATTAACGATGGAACAGACGTTCCGTTCCTAACCATGAAGAAGTTCGAATAGCAATTAGTACTTTGAAGAGCAAAAAAGCGGCGGGGGATTACCAACCGTACTATTCAGATATCAAATTCTGTTAAATGGTTTGGGTATGAATATCGAAGAGCATGGAATTTTTGCAAAGCAACACGAGTAGAAGTAAAAAAGAGAAAATTGGCAACATAGCTGCAAATCCTACAGTTACATCGTTACTGATGACGCAACAAGTGTATAAATCTGACGTCGAAACCCGCTCGATAATTTAACGAAAACTACATAAAAAAAACTACCCGCAACTGAAAAAAAAAATTCGTTGAAGGGACTTAAAAAGACATTCCAGCTAAGGCGAACATTCCACTGCACTATCATGAAGAAGTTCGAATAGTAATTACCCGTCTAAAGAACAAACAGACATTCCGCGATGGAATATCAGCCGAGCTCTTTAAATACGGCGACAAAGAACTGATCAGGAGCATGTATCAGCTTCCGGTAATGTTTGAATGGTATGAATATCGAAGAACATAAAATATTTATAGAAGCAGCGACATGTCGAGGTGAAAAAGGGAAAATGGGAAAAATAGCTGCAACACCTACAGTTATATAGTTACTAATAACGCGACAAATATATGAATATGACGTCGAAACCGCTCGATAATCTAACTAAACGTATCTAAACAAACTACCCGAATTTGAAAAAAAATTCGCTGAACGAATTTAAGGCGACTCCAGCCGAGTATTATAAAAAATGTATGAAATATTGGATTAAACCATGATACGTTCTTCTTGGCTTAAATAAAGCCTGTTTTGAGGGCGGTAACAAAAATTTTTATTCAAAAACGTGAAAATGTTCCTCATTTTTGTTCAGTTCGGATCAGCATAGGAGAGCTGGCACTAAAGCACTGAAAGGTTTTGATTAACATACTCGTTGAGTAAAGTATATTCAACATTTGGCATCATAAATATTACAATCTAATATCAGTAAATAAATATCTATGCAACAGTAATGCGAAACTAATTACCTTATTCCTTAAATAAATAATTTCGCTGGAAAGTCTGTTAGAAACATTTTAATTTAATTAAATTTTAAGCAGTTAATCGTATTTACCAATAAGTATACGGTACTATCAATATTTCTGTACAATTATTACGACGCTGGCACGTTGCACGGATGTTATTTACATTCACTTAAACAATCGAAATTTCCGTTTTGTTGAAATGCGCACAACAAACTAAATACCTCAGAGATCTAAGTAACGACGAAAACCGGAAATATGAAATGTAATCAACAAACAAACGCGACGGCTACGAGCTGAACAGCAGCAGCGCTATATGTATGTGTTTAAAATGAGAAAGGACATTAACTAGAGAGGCGTAAGAAACCACTAGATAAACAGGAAGACATAATCAACAATTCAAAAACAAATAAACACGAGCATTTACCAAAAATAACAAATAAACAAACGACGAATGAAAAGTAAATCGAAAATACGTTGCTTGGTTGTGAAGTAATGGAATAATAGACAATGCACGCAGACAATAAAGGTTGGGGTAGCAGCAGCGAGCGTACTATAGCGGAGGCAAGGTAATTGGCGTAGAATAAATGTTGTAGTATGCTGTACGGAAAGCGCGGCAGGAGTTATGGACTATGAGCAGTCTTTGCTCTTTGAAATTGTTTAAAATATACATTCCAATATATTTACGGATGACGAAACCACTCAAAACCGCTTTAAAATGCTTAAATCTAAAAACTCTATCGCCAACTACAGTTCTCTTAGCTTGAGAAGTTAGGTTAATTCAACTATTACAGAAATAGCTACTGCCAGTTTTAAGAAATCGGCTATATTTCATTATATCCGAACGCATGCAACTTTTTGACAACTCATCCCAAAATAACTAGTTGTGGACCAACCTTTAATTTTAAAAGTTGCGGGATTTCCACGATTGGAAATGAAAAAAAAATTTAACTAAGAGGCATAAATTTAAAATTTTTTTAGACACCGAAAGTTAGTCCAGATATATGTAACTACTTTAACCTTAGTTTGTTTATAGTTATAAGCAATCGCCTATGTTTTTATCATATCCAAATTTAAATAGTAATTTCAAATGTACCTACACCTTTTTGTCAGCTCAACCTAAACATAGTCATCAACTAGTTGAAGGTTTGGTCGGCTAGTAGTTTATACTCGATTGAAAAATACAAGCAAATTTGGGAATTCTTTGGAACAGCAATGTTTAACTCAATTTTTCACCACACAAACCACAAATACTTGCGGTATTTTCGCTAGTTGGCGCTGATAGCGCGTAGGTCTAGTTTTATTCGTCGCATCGGGTCATGCTATATCTTTTTGGAAAGCTCATTTCACGCGTTATAGCGTCGCAAACATGGAGCAAAATAAAGAGAAAATACGGCATATTTTACAGAACTACTACGATAAAGGCAAAAATGCATCTCAAGCCGCCAATAAAGTTTGTAAAGGTTATGGACCCGATACAGGTTCCATTTCCACCGCACAACGATGGTTTCAACGTTTTCGTTCTGGTGTAGAGGTGGTCGAAGATACGCCACGCTCCGGAAGGTCTGTCGTCGAAAATTGCGATAACATCGCTAAATTGGTCGAAAGAGACCGGCATAGTAGCAGCCGTAGCATCGGTTAAGCGGTCAAGAGCTGGGCATGAGTCATCAAACCGTTATAAAATAAAAATAATAAATACCGCAAGCCTTTTTTGACAAACAACTTTGGTGAAAGAACAACAATCGAAAGCAAAGGAAAAGGACCGAATTCAAAGCAAATAACAACAAAACGCAACAATACATTTTCAATTTTGCAATAAATAGTGAAGATGTGAAGAAGGGCAATGGTGCGATAGGGAATTAATACCTGCAGGAGAAGATAGAATGCTGGTTGAGGGTTAGGGTACATACATATATACATTCAATAAAAATAGGGTTAGAAGAAGTTCAGGTTAGTTGCGAATGAAGCAGCGATAAGAAAATGCCAAAGGAAAACAAAACAAATTGTAGAAAGAGAATACTTTTCAATAAAATGGAGTGAGTAGGTAGGGGGATGCGAGGCACGTACAATGCGAAATTGTATAGCACGAAATGAGGCGTAACAAAGCGGCAACAACTACACAAACAACAGCTGCATGACTGAGTTAAGAACAATAGAAATGACAACAAACGCTACAACAGCAACAATAACAGCTTGGATATTTTTCAAACAAATAGTAGAGAAAATGTATGGAAAAAGAGGTAAGGCTGGAGGAAATTATTTCTGAGCAAATCTAGACAAAGCTTAGAGTTGAAAGCAGCAAATGCAACAAGAGATACGCCGAGCAGTGGAAGGAAGCTAAAAGCTAGTAGAAAGTATATATGGTCGGGGAGCAAAGTAAGCGTTAAGAAAAGCGTGAATGAGCGCATGAACGCCAACGCGACGTAAATCCCGCTTTAAGCGTCTTAATAGATTGAAGACGGATTAGAAAGCCGAGAAGAAACAACAAGAATAGAAGAAAACACAGAAAAAAAAACGAACAACGGCAGAAAGGTTGAAATCAAATAGTGAGGCTTGAAGTGGTAGGAGGCGAGTGAAGAGGAAAAACCAAAACGCGAAACTGCTGTGCTGCTAGAATGTTTACCCGAAGCAATACGCGGCAGGTTGGCAAGCCAGCACAATCACGACGAAGATTTGCAAGCACACTGAGCTGTGTGAACAGAAAACAATAAACAAATGTCGGAAGCTGAGAGCAAGTCGGGTGAAGGGGAATATGAGGGAGCCGCACACCAACCACACCAACGACTTGCGAGTTAAATGCGGACAGCAAGCAACACAGCAGCAGCATGATTCAGCAAGTGTACGGGGCCCCGAAAAGACCACCACAACAAAAGCAACAATTGTGACAAGAGCAGCAACAGCAGCAACAGCAGCAGCAAATTTGCAATGAGCTTAAAATTTGTGGTGCTTAAAGTATATAAACTTTCAACACGTTGGTTGTTTGTGACCACACAGCGCCACACAAACAAGCAAACAACAAAGGAAATGAAATAAAAAAAAAATTGCGCTGAGACCAAAGCCGAAAGTGTTAAGTGAAGTGCCGCGCTGTGCCGTGCCGTGTTCTGCGGTACTAGGGGAGCCTTGGCGGTAAAACTTATTATGTTTGCATTTTATTTAAATGACTTGTAAGGGATTTGCAATCAAGTGTTTGTGCAAGTTTTGAGTCGTGGTCTTGTGTTTAGCGAACTGTAAAAAGTGTTCCACAAGTTCAACAAATTAAAGTGAGGTGAAGTTTTTAATTGAGATGTACCAATTTGGGCGAAATAAAATGAAGTTGCTACACGCCAACTCATGTCGATTGATTTGCTCGCTGACTTGAGAGTATTTTTCACGTTTTTTCGGTGAATGTAGTGAAATGTTTTCGTCACAAATTGGGGGAAAATTAAGTACAATTTTTGATTAATTTTCTTCACTTTTGTTGACAGAAGGCGGTATTTTGAAAATGGAAGGACCATTAGCAGCAACTATTACATAACATACTTGGACCTTTTGAAGGACAAATTCACCAAGACAATGCACTGTGTCACAAGTAAATGAAAACCATGGTAAAAATCCATAAATTGGGCTACGAATTGCTTCTGCATTCTCCAAATCTGGTCCACATCCACTAATTTCTGCCCTTAGATCTCAAAAGATGGCCCACTGAGAAGAAATTTTCATCGAACGATGAGGTGATCAAAGAAAATGAGGCCTATTCTGAAGCAAATGACAAATCATACTACAAATATGGTATCGAAAAGCTGGATGGACGCTATAATCAGTGTATCAACCTTGAACGATTTTAAGTTGAAAAATGTGTCTTACTATGGGAAAATGTGTTTTACAATGGAAGGCCAGCGACTTTTCAATTGAGCTGTTACATGTCATATGGACACGCTAAGAATGGATCTCAAAAATATCAACATCTTCATTATTTAAGAATGGAAATGGGAAGAGTTTAAAATATTAAGTTTACCTAGACCAGTGAGTATATAGCATAAAGATTTCATATTGTAACGAAACTTATCGATGTAATAATTTTAGCTATACAGTAAGTGAGCCAATAAACTACACACTAATGAAACTGACAATATTATTTTTGTTGCTTGGGCATGTTCTAATTTAGCTCTCAAACAATGATTTAGTTAATTCCGCTCACAATTAAAATATACCAAAGTAATTCTGGTGATCAGCCCGCTATACGGCTATTCTCCTTTGGTATACACCGATATAAGAGAAGGTAATACATATAAGCTGTGATTACCAAAAGTGAAAGTTGCTCCTCTCCTTTTATTTTATTTATTTCATCTCGCTTTTCATTGCTTGGTTTACTTGAAATTTAGGCTGGTGAAAATTGAAAGTGACATGCGCTGAAAGCTTTTTTTGAATCTATTTGTGTTAATTTCAAGTGTGCGTGGTATCTAAATGATGCATGATGGTTAACAGGAGGAAATCGATTGACAATACAAAAACAAAATAAAACAAAACACGAGGCTTATTAAAACAAGCTGAGAAGGTAGTTTAGAGGATGGAACAAAAACTTCAGACAATCGTGTGAAGGAATTGGTAAGAAGAATGGAAAATTTGTTAACAAAGGTACGCTGAAAAAATCTATCAATAAATCAGTTCGAGAACCAGTTCCAAACTAGTTACTTAATGCTCCGTATAAATTCAGTTTTCGCTTCGTTTTTAATGTTTTCAGTTTGCGGTTTGTTTTTTTCGCATTCCCACTTGTCTAAACATAGGGGCATACATAAACGCGTACTGATGTGAGTAAGTGCTTCGCAGATTGGGCGTGGTTATATCAATTTAGCACGCAAACACATGTCATGCAAACTAATTCCATATATACATATGCATGTATATTTATATGCCTTTAACTGCCGGCCTGCGGTCAGAAAACCGTGAAAATTAACAGACACAAAAATAAAAAAAAAAAAAGAAAGACCGATGAAATTAGTAATGTGATATGTCATTTGTAAAGTAAACGCATAAGCAAATATAGGTCGTGTGATGTAGGGGAGACAGTAAATGCTGGTGGAAGCATTAAACATATATTCAAATGTGGTATAAAGTAGGCATTTAATTTAATATGACAATTAATGGAATCACAAATAGTCAGAGAGTTGCAGCACACCACTTTGAAGTGAAAAATTTTTGTAAAAAATATTTATAAATTTAAATGGTAGGAATAGTCTTCGAAGTGGTCGAAAATATGAAAACACTAACTAACACTAAACATTTCTTTTTTTAATTTACACAATTTCGTTAAAATAAATTTTATTAGATCATCATCATCAGACAGAAATATACTCTGATGAAATACGCCAAAATGTAGGCAATATATATTAACAAGTTAGCTAAAAACCGAGCTAGTGCGAAGTATAGAATAAGTTTGGATAAAAAATAAAATTTAGATAAACCTTAACTCTAAATTTGTACAATTTTTAAATAAAAAAGTTTATTTGAAAAATTTAAATAGTAATTAACAAAATTTTATTAAAAAAAATAATTAAAAAATAAAAGTACAAAAAAAATTAATTAAAAAATGGAACCTAGATTTCTTTTAAACTTATGTAAAAACAAAATCAAAAATTTAAATTTTTTGAATTAAAGATTTTCAATTGATACTTTTATGAAAATTCGGTGCAATATAAGTTGATTGTCCTGCTATCAATTGTTACTGCAGGCTATTATTTTCACGCTATTTCTCTCATTATACGATGGGTGAACTTATTTTTCAGATATATTTAAGATTTTCTTCTCTAGAAAGTATGCTAAGAAAATCATCTCCCCCTAAAGAATTAATGAACAGCTGATTGTTTTTCTATCAAGTATTAATGGAAGCTACATTCTCACACAATTTTTCTCATTTCCTGATAGCTGAACTTACTTTTCAGAGATATTTTAAATTTTTCGCTCCAAAAAGTATGCTAAGAAAATCATCCGTAGGAATTAATGCACATTTTAAATTTTATTTTCCTCGCACTGCAAAAAATGCTCATACTCAACAAATACTAGCAGCAATACTCACATCTTTGTGCTACTTATTTCTCATAATGGTTATACTAAGCTGTCAAAATTGAAACGAACAGCTGTCAGTGTCTATCGCCGTTTATGTCGTAAGCAAGGCATAGCTCAAACATTGATTGGCATTGACACTGGTAAAAGCGAAAAAACTAAAACGCAGAAGATAGAGAACAGGTTAAATAGAACAAGAATACTTGAATACTGCCAAACAGTGAATGCATTTAAGGGATGAAACAAAAACAAAAAAAAAAAACTTTGCAGCTGCGTTACTCGCAGCCACAAACTGAAGGCATTAACATTGATGCTCATGTCAATTTCGCATTACGCTGAGCTTAAACCTACTGTATTACCTACCTACCATGCCACATACCTAGCGCATAGCTAGTCAGCAAATATATTTATACTTATGAGTTACTACTATCACTGTGACTGTAATGTATTGCCGATATACATTAAACCACATTAAAGCAGCTGCTGAATTGATGAGCATTAAATTGTATATATGTATACAGAGGAGGAAATTGTTACTCATGATTGAAATAGCGATTTATCAAAACACTAATACGCCAATGCATTTCAATGATGATGAGAGAATAAATTTTCACAGCATATTTACACGCGCTCGACGACATTGAATGCTTAAGGTACAGGAAATATATAAGCCCATCTTCTAGTAAATTGAATGAAAAGCAAACAGACGGTTTCACAATTCGCACACAGACTGCTGCAATTTTTATGAGCACAGCCAGTGGAGCGTCAATAGATTTGTTGTTGTTATATAGAAACTCATTTACTTTTACTTTGTTTGTTTTTGTTAGTCGTGTTTTTTTTTTTTTTGTGTTAACCTTCCATCGTCAATTGAATTTGTCATGCGATGGATGCTGATCGAATTTACCTGTGCGCTGGTAGTGTTGAGCGGAATATAAGAGTATAAATGCGTAGCATACTTATAGGCACATACACGTATATAATCAATATTATGGACAAATTGTGTTGCTGTGCACACAGTTACAGCTAATGCATTTTACCTTCATTGCCAATATCTGCTTTCTGACATGAATATTTCATAAGTGGAATTAACTGGCGGTGTGAGCATTGAACCTATAGAGTAAGGATAGAAGTGGAGCCGGTAGCTAAATGAAGAAAAACGAAGTGGAAAGCGCAAAAATAAGAATTTCTAGCTAAAATGCATTAAAATAGTTGAAAGAAAGCGAAACTAAAGTTTCATGAAGTGAAAAAAAAATTGTATATTTTTTGGAAAAAAGGGAATTGATAATAAAATTTGTTGGAAATTGTAAATTTTTAAATTAAAAAAATAATAATAAAAATTAATAAAAAACTTATCTTTTAACCAAACTTAAATATACTAACTCGAAAACTACACGATAAACAGCAATAAAGCAAACTGAAGTACATCAGACTGACTACCGTTGCCTACATTTCGGCTGCACTGCATAAAATTCTGTCCTCAGTGTAACCGAAACAATTATATCATGCAATATAAAATAAAAAGGCATAATAAGGATTAAGCTGGCAGACGTGTTCACATTTTAGCAATAACCAAATAAATATTATATTGGCTTACTTAGTGAACACACAGTAGAGTAAAGTTTTCGCCGGCTAAAAGTATCTTAACCCACTTGGGACTGAGTCTATTAACATAATAAGCGTACAAGCGTTGACTTTATGTACACGTACTTCTAGCATTTAGGCTTATAATTCCAGCATGCGAAAAGTTGAGCCTAAAGTTTTGGCTGGAAAAGTTCTCAGAAGGCAGCAGAGAAGGTTGAATAAAGGTGAGAGTGAGCGAGTAAAGCTGAGGGACTGAAGCATACATTTGGGAATACCAGTTGCGGTGGGAATTAACATACAGGCAGGAGTGTATGTAAGCGATGCATTCAGAGAGGGAAAGAAGTGTTTAATTGTAGTAAGGTCGTTGTAAATTCGTCATAAGGCGAATACATTGTTTATAACGATGAAATCATGGAAAGCAGCGAGTTAGACCAGCATGTGACATCTCGTGACAACGTCCAGAAGATTTGAGTTAGTCACCAAACCACTTTAAAACATCTGAAGAAGGCTGGATACATACAAAATTTTGATAATTGAGGTTAATGTTTGAGTGCCGCATGATTTGACACAAAAAAAAAAATTCTGGATCGAATCAACGCCTATGATCTGCTGCTGAAACGGAACGAACTCGACATATTTTTGAAGTGGATGGTGACTGGCGACGAAAAATGGATCACGTACGATAATATCAAGGGAAAACGGTCGTTATCGAAGGCCGATGAATCGTCCCAAACAGTGATCAAGGCGGGATTGAAGGCCAGGAAGGTTTTGTTGGGTGTTTGGTGGGATTGGAAGTGAATCATCCACTATGAGCTGCTCCCATATGTCCAGAATTGGCTAACAGGAAGTGTGTGGTGTTCCACCAGGACAATGCCAGAAGCTACGTGAGCTTGGATGGGAGGTTTCATCGCATCCACCGGACATAGCGCAAAGTGATTACCACCAGTTCTCGTCCATGGCGAACGCCCTTGTTGGTGTAAAGTTGAACTCAAAAGAGGCTTGTGAAAAGTACCTGTCCGAGTTCTTCGCAAATAAAGAGGGGGCTCCTACGAGGGGGCATTCTGAAGTTGCCATCTAGGTGGAAACAGATTAACGAATGAAACGGCACATCTTTGAACTAAATCCGACCACTGTAACACTTTTTATAAAAAATTGAATAAACAGCACACTCAGAAACGCATACATCCGGGCTCGCAGAATGCAGTCGGATGGAATTATTGTATGTAAGTGAAGGCACGTAAATTATATCTCGAAAGTATAATACTTTAAGGATTAGTCAACTGGTTTCATATTGTAAATGAAATGGTTAATTTCGCTTATTTTTGGAGCTACTCACATACAAAATAATAAAATAAAATTTTGAACCACGTGACACAGAAATCTGAGGAGAAAATTATATATAGTATCTGCAATGAGTAAAACTTAAAAGGTAATAAGTTTAGTCATAGCGTTGCACTTTTTCGTTGCTGTTGTGATGCTTTAGCGAAGAAAAAATAAAAAATATCAGCCTATAAGTATACTATAAACATTTTATCGCAAGTTATGCTAATTGTTTTTTACATTTCACGTTCACGTGCAACTTTATACTATTTTGATTTTGAAATGAAATTTTTTTCAGGTATTCTCAACTTCTGTGCTTTTTAATGCCACCACCAATGGCGTGACATGTTGTCTGCCCTAAAAGCATGCACGAACAATTTTCAACAACGTCCATCAGCAACAAAACATGTCTGTGAATATTTTTAAGTATTTTTATATTTTTTATTTCTTTATTTTGCTTATCATTCTTCGTTTTTTATAGTATACAATTAATTTGTGCAAAATTTAGTAGCAGCACGCATGCTTGCTTGGTGGTTTGCGCGCCAGAAATTATGCAACCAACTGAAAGCGGCAGGCGAAAAAAATAATGAGTATGCAAAAGAAGCAAAAACATTGTGGCCAATAGCAAATACACACATATCACATAATACATATAAAAAAACACATATATGTATACAGAGCATAGAAAAATGTATTTATATATGGCCGCAGCGCTGTTGTATACTTTCAGGCGTCACATAACATGACCGCCACATAATGAAACCAATTTTGAAGCTAATTAAATTTGGCTTTTAGCAGCATTAACACCTTGTCAGCGTGGCGAGGACGACAAAAACAGCTGACGTGCACACAAAACGCGGTTTTGTTCGTCCGTCGAGCGCACAACAACACCAATACATATACGCACACATACAGTCACATACGCTTGTGAATTTGCTACTTTATTACGCTCACCTTTCGTATTGACTGCGGGTTGTTGTTGCCAATAATGTTGTCAAGTGACAAATGAAATTTACACGATCCCATTTTACGTGAGCTACGTGTGCGAGTTTGAAATATTTGACTACACAAGCATGCACATTTGTGAGGCGCACAACAGCGTGTCTGGGTATTTGGGTGCCTGACTGCCGACTGTCTGTCGCTGATGTTGTGGATAATATTAATTTTTGGTTTTCATTTTGCATTTTGCATACTTTTGGGAGTAGCTTAATGAAATAATTCGTTTAGTTTGCGTGTGCGAGGCGAGCATGATATGCACGTTGTTGCGGTGCGCATTGCAGTCAAAGCGAAAGGACAAGTGTGTGAGAGATAACTACAAATGAGATGTATAATGCAAAGAGAGAATTTGAAAGTTGAAACAAAATTAGAATAGGCGCCAGTAGAATTAATAGGGTTCTAAATCAGGTATATATAATAAGGAAATATAAATAGCTTCGTAGTCTCCTTTATAGAGTTAATTAATGAAATAGCAAGAACTGGTACCTATGATGCAGAGTTAAAATACCTTACGAGTGAACTACAAATCACTTATTGGTATGTGACTTCGCTAAAATTTCGAGGAAAGTCTCTTAATGTAGGCAACGTTTGATTTTGTCAGTGAATACTAAAACTTTTTGCCTAATTTTAGCGTAAATATGGCAAATATGTAATAAAGAAAAGTGTCTCAGCGACAAAAATACAAAAAATGTAGAATTGAAATTAGTGAGCGAAAATCAAAAATCAATTTTTGGTATGTGACTCGGCTAAAATGCCTGAGAAGACACCAAAATGTAGGCTGCATTAAGATTTATCCACGAATGTTATAGCTATTGGCCTACATTTAAGTTGATGTTTAGTAAATATGGCAAAAAGACGACAAAAAAAGGGACTCCGCGGCAAAAATATGATAAATGAAATGTTAAAATTAACGAGCGCATAAACAATAAATAAATTTTTGGTATATGAATGCGCTAAAATCTTTGAAAATGTCTCTAAATGTAGGAAATGTTATGTTCTACCTATGAATAACAAATTTTCTGGTCTAGAAAAAATACAAAATTACGAAAAATGCGCAGTGGACCAGTAAACTTCAAATAAATTTTAGCCACAACATAACTGTGCTAATATGTCTGAGAATATTCCTAAATTTAGGGAACGTTAAGTTTTAGTTATGATTATGAAAGCTCTATGGCTACCTTGGGGATGATTATGAGTACATATAGCGACAAGTTACCACAAAGAGACAGTCAACAACTTCGACTTCAGACTTTATGAAACAGAAAGGATACTTATTTTAGTCAATTAACTACGGAATTGTAGAATTAGTTTAAATAATTCAATACAAAAGTTAATTTATTCTTAAGAGCATATTCTTCTCTGTGTTTTAATATACATAGCTAAAACGTTTTATACATAACTCAAAAATTACTGAACCAACTTTGGTGGTATTGGATTTGAGCTGTTCTTCTTTCTCTCTCTCTCTCTCTCTCTCTCTCTCTCTCGAAGTAGAATACACATAACTATACAACTATTGAACAAATAGTCTTGCAAGTTCTTATGTCTTGAAAGTGTACCATTTCACCACATTTTAGCTGGACTGATCCACTTAAGCTGAGCGCGGAAGCCGAATCGATATAACTTACAAGACGAATGATTTTTGGCGAAATTTTTCCACGTAGCAGTCGTCAATCTACCTATATTTATGGCGATAATATCAAACAAAGACATAGTACATGAAAATCGTCGGGTTGGCATCATTAAGATAGCAGCGAAGCTTTAATGGGTAGACTTCACCCATTTTTGTAAAGGTTTTGGGTATTCAGTCTGTTGATATTTAACTTGTAACATAAGACCTCAATTTTTTGCAAAAAACGAGCTTAGGACCCTTCAGTCATCAAACTTATAATTGACATATGGATTTTTGAATATAACTTCTAAACTGTCTAACAATCTAGCAAAAGGAGCTCCGAAAAGGAGTAGAATCCGAAAAATTCAAGATTGGTTGTAGGCACTGTGGACCAACCCAATCATGGCTTGTAATGAGTGTACAAAAATTTGTTTATAACCTTTTCTCACAGGAGTTAGTTGATCAACTAATCGGTCCTTGCTCGATTAAAGCGCTAATATAAATCGATTTACCATATAAAATAAAAGTTTTATTTTCATTATTTTTACATCAATTCTTAATCGAATTGGAATCGGATAGAAGCTAGAAGGAAATTTTGAGGTTTGTTGTCCTAAGTTTACCTATGCTTGTTATTGTCTAGGCTGTAAATTCGGTTGTGTACTTTGATAAAATAGCAATCAGTTGAGGATTTTTAATCATTAGAGAAATACATATATATATTTTTAATGTACTAAATAAATTTGACGGTACAAGGAAGCTATTAAGTATTAGCATGCTTGAGCAGGAACAAAGAGAATCAATTTTGAAGCCGATAATAAAGATTTGTATTAGAATAAGATAAAGTGAATTTTATTACGTCAGCAAGGATCAAGCTTTATCAGATGGTATATGGTATACACAATTATACAGCTTCGAAAACAGGTATTGCAGACACTTTGGAAACCTTTGTTTCGCAGAAACATTTAACTAAGTCTATAACAACTGTCGATATCATTGCTTCTGGGTATTCTGGAATTCAGTGAGCATGAAAGGAATAAAAGCTTCTGCATTAAATTTTCGGCTTGAAGCTTAAAGTTATATTTAAAATGCTCAAAACTATATATAATATGCCCAAAATATTCCGAACAGTCGTCGTGTTACACCAGTCAATTGAGCACCTAACCGCGCGTATGCTGGCAATGTCAAACAATAATTTTTCGAGCGTCATAATTTGAACACATTCTAATTCGAAATGTACATGGGAAGGATATATAATGAAAATTGCATTATGACGCAGCAACTTTGCCGAAAATTTCGTACGAAGTGAGAGGAAATATATAGAGAGTGCAAGGCCACTAGGTTAGCGGGTGAAAAGACGAGCAGTGTATAACAGCAGCAGAATTCGCTATGCAAGAGAATTAGGTGAACACGCTGGTTGAAAGCAAAACAGCGCTGTTTGCGGCAATTAGAAGCAGTACGCAATGTGCTGCTGTATATGTATATGCCCCTATGTCTGCATGTTTGTTAGTATGTATTTGTCTACAACTGAATGTAGCGGCACAACGGCGAACTCATGTACGAACAATTGCAATTTATGTCAGTTCTGCGTAATTTCTTATCAGACCAGTGAAATGTGTCTTCCTTGCTAAATCAATGGTGGCGCAGGCACACCGAAACACACACATATGTACCTACATACACATATATACACGCAAACACTAACGGTAACCAGCGCGTTATTGGCATTCAAAGTTTATTCGAAATGCACACGCTTAGTTTATATAGGGCGAGAGTTTTGATTCTAAGCGCCAAATCTACTGCCACTGCATACAACAACAACAGCTATTAGAACAACAACAATTATGTATGCAACTTGAATGCGAAACAGCAATTGCAGCAATGGCCAAATTATTATTGGTTGCTGTTCACGGTAACGGTACATGCCCGTTGTTGCCATTTTGAGTGCAAAATTTTGCGCGTTTGCCGAAACGCAGATAAACCGCACAAAAACGAATATATTTATGTTAGTGCGAAATAGTGTTGCATACTTTTAGGTGCATAGACGTGCTGCCACCAAATCCACAGTAAATCGTGTTAGCTTTTTTGTACTCACTTGAAATTATTACTTGGCGTTAGACGCACGTAGTGGTGCTCGTTTTACAACCGTTTGCAATAAAAAGCGTACAAGAAAAAAAAAACAACAACAAAGAAAAACTATGTAGACCCACAAATGTGCGTTGGCAGTAGTTATGCGCTCGCTTATGCCATTGCCGAATTGTTCAATGTAGTGAAAGTGTATGCACATGAAACACATAATCTCTCTGTGGCTACTGTGTTTTGCCTATGCGCTTCATAATTTCGCTGTGTTGTTGTATAAACGCAGGCGCTTAGAATTGGGTTGCTTTTAGTTACGACAAAAGGAAATGCGTATTGCTGCTTTCTTGATTTAATGTGAGGCAGGTAATTGAATTTTGTTTGATAAACATCGAATTGATTGCTTGCAGCATGGAAAGTCGGTAAATATATGTTTGATTTGCCATAAGTTACCTATCGGTGCTGATATAGTTTCAGTCAAGCTTGTTGGTTTCTGTTTTCATGTCGGAAGTGGAATCAAGTAGGCTTTTGTTAGGGTTAAAGACGTATTCCTGTGTAAAAATCTGAATTTCGGTAATTTTTTGAAGATTTTCTATCAACTCCTCTTTTATATCTCGAGAAAACACATAACAAATTTCGAAAATATAAAATATGATAGGTCCTCGAAATAGAGTAGAGCAAAAGACTAGGATGTAGTTATTCCAAAAAAAAAAAAAAAATTAAAAAAAAAAAAAAAATTGTAATAATAATAATAATGACGGGCACCTGATTAGTAGGAATGTAGGTTTCGAATGAACCAACAAAACCGAAAAAAAAAAATTTTATAGAACGGCGGAAACTCAAAAATAAAAGTAGAATATTTAGTATATACATTGTGACAAAAAATCAACGGGAAAATGATATTTCAAAATAATGTGTTTTTCTAAGTTGACAAAGCTGTCCTTAATTATTATATGAAATAAAAACAGGAACTGATAACCAGTTTGTTAACAGCAGCTGCTTGAATCGTATACCTCAGCAGTGCGTTGTGATTTTTACGATAAACAGAAATATCAAATAAACAATTTGTCTCAAATTTAGATTTCTAACCGAATTTCGCGTACGGAATCGTTGCGATTATCAGAATAAGCTTAGAGTGATTCAATTCTATCAAAACCGCAAGCCTACGAGTTTTAGAAAACCTTCAAAGGCGGTTGAAAGATGGTTAAAGACATGCCTAGTTCTGGACGACCTTCGACCTCTTCAACTGATGAAAATATTAAAAAAAAAGGGTCCTCGACATCACACGCGAGTCTGTACGAATGTTTTTGATCGATATTTTGGGTATGAAACGCGTTCTTACTCGACTCGTTAGGCCATAAGCACCGAGGAGCCATTGAAGTTGCTTTTATATTGTCACTTTACGATGAACTAGTCCGCTGAAGAAGTGCAACTGTGGAGCTTCGAGAAGGCTGTGCAGCATTTTTGACCGTCTTTTTGAAGGTCACCTCACTTGGGCACCTCAACTCTGCGAGCCCTGAGGGCATCATAGTGGCACACCTGCAGCGGACTCATGTACACGCACTGAGTTAGTTTCGCCGATGCTCCAAATGATTGGGGATTGTTTAAGGTAGCGTTTATAATAAAGGTCGGAAAAAGCTTATATGTCTGTGTCAAGATTTCGAGAACATTTGACGCCGAGGGGTATACCGCTCATATCATGCCCCCTTGTCATCTAGTGTTCTTGCACAGGACTTATAGAGCTTGCGTTCGCCAGCAGGCGTTGGTCGACGGCAATGAGATTCTTCTGAGGGTAAGTAGAATACAGAGGATCTATCACTCTAACTACTTGTAGAAATAACCAGGCGCTTTTTTATACACTGTACAGATTTTGCAAGACTGAGTTTGAAACATTTCGGCAGTCTTACCTTCGGCGAACCAGCAGACATAGCGAAACTTACATTAGCTACATAATTTTTTGGTAGACGAAAGGTGCTTTGTCGAAGTGTGTGAGTACCTATGATAAATTAAAGAAGTTCTTGTTGGTGGAAAGGTGTTAAAAACTGCCCAATTGAGATCCCTGTTAGGTTCGGCCATTTAACGTAACGAAACAGAACACTGAACACTTGAAAGCAAATAGCACCGAGTCGAGGCCAGCGAAGTGATGATTGCTGCTTAAAAAAGTACCTTTGACTATATACACTCATCAAATGCCATAAAATTTAGTAAAAATTTGTTTGTTTTATTTTCGTTTTTTTTTTTTTTGTTTTTCAATGTAACAATATATAATATAATATAATATCAGCGACGCCACTGCGTATGCGTGACGGCAATGTACGTAACATTGAAGAAATTACCTTAGCTTCTTACTTGTAGTTGTTATAGAAACATTCACACAATATTTAGAAAAAAATAGAATTTCATTGAATACTCTTCTCGATGTCTAATATTTCCATTTGTCTGCAAATTCGAAACCCTATTCTATACTCCTGTTTAAGACAATTGCAATACTGACTCGATTTTATTTTGATAAAAGCATTATATACAAGTACTTCAATTTTCTGGCCTAACAGAGGGAAGATGAGTCTAAGAATATATATTTCTTTAATCCCTAGCCATCACAGTCAGCACTGATTTCGAATTTCTTTATTATTTTTATTAGCCCACAAGAATGTAAAATATTAGCAACGCATTTAAAAGTAATCAGCAAATATTTGCTAAATATTAGCATTCCAAATACAATGCAAAAGAAAAGCAAGTTGAAAGTGCCGAAGGTAAAAGTAAAACAAACAAAAGAAAATATGCAAAAATGAGGAAGAATAAACAGGAATCCCGAAGAATGTGAAAAGCAAGCAAAGCGCTGAATTTATATGCTGATTTTTTTAAAATATTTTTGCGGTTACTTTTATGCACCTGCAAAAGTAGAAGCGGGTATTTTTAGCAAGACTTGCCCGAACGCACGCCTACAAATAGGCTACATATTTTTGCAAAGTAGAGCAATACAACGGTAAGACAAAAAAGTCAAACATTTACCGGCTGCAAACAAAATGAAGCAACGAAAAATAAAATACATAAAACTTCAAACAAGCGCCTCGTGCATTTCACAATGACTAAATGGTATAAGCAACAACAAAGCCAGCTACTGAAGGCATTCAATGAACAGTCAGCTGACTGGCTTACTGGCCGGCGGGCTAAATGCTTGGTTAGGCGCGCTACTGAAATCGACGGCGGCTGCTACGCTGCTTGTTGCACGAACGGACAATTGCAGGCCACAATAAAAACGACATGACATAGCACGACATGCAACCAGTACATGTCTAAAGCGAGCAGTCGTGAGACAAGGGAAAATTTTTGTACTTTATAGCAGTCTATGCAAAGAAAACGAAAAGAAAGTATGACATGAGAGAACTTTGAAAGAAAAGTAGCAACAATGCCAGCAGACAAAAGTGTCAACCGCAAGAAGCGGCGAAGCAACATGCAACACGCTAATGTACGAAGAAAGCCACTCTGAGAAGAATGGGCATGCACATATTTAGATATAGAGAGTCCTCAACAACTGAAGGAGGCACAAGTGAAAAGTCATGAAAAATTTACAAAACGGCGAATTAAAGTAAATAATTTAAAAGTGTAACTGCAAAGTGGTGGAAGGGTTCAAAGTGAAATTTGTTTAAAAACGCTGTGCGCCTAAAAGCACGCAAGCCATGCAATATTTTTGCATAAAGAAGCAAGTAGCTAAAATATTTAATATATTTTCTGGAAATAAAATAAAATTTCGTTTCATAAATTCATATTACTGCCTTTTTTCTTATTAGGGGGTTATAACCAAATGATGCCCAATCATCGATCAACTTGAAATTTTTAGACAATCTTATTAGATATAGATGTAAGGTAAAAATGCCAGGAGGACGATATTTGATAATAGTCCAAATAGCGGTTCTGCTGAAGACCCTTTGCGGAAACGAGAAAACTTAACAATTTTTTAAAATAAAAATCTGAATAAATACAGAACTAAAAAAACTTAGATCTAATATCTGTCATGAATAGCTTAACTCTAAGTACTTTTTTCTAGTAAAGTGTAAATCAGTGAGTATTAAAACCCTTAACTTTTTCCCTATGTATGAAGACTACACACATCCAGCGACTTTTCAAAATTTGTAGCATCGTCAAATGTTCTCTGCAGTCATTACTCGATACGATAACTGCGAAAAAACATACAAAAGAGTCGTTTGAGTACAACGATCGAACAGCGAACAAAGAAAAGGCGTTCAAAAGCTGAAATGGCATCACATATGTAGCGTAGGTACGTGTGTACGTACATGAATACTTACATACGTAGTAGAACACTGAGAAAATTGTGAAGATGGAGCAGTAATTTTGAGTTTTCAGAACTAAAAGGCTTTCCAGTTTTTTCATTTATTTAGTAATTATATTATATTATTACGATTTTTCGAAAGCAATATTCAGTCAATTGGCCCAAACATTTCCATTTATTTTTTTTTTTTTTTAATTTCGAAAATGCCCAATTATAAAGGTGGCTTAAAAATATAGCATAGAGCTGTTTTCGTGCAATGTTTAAAAAATAATAATTCGAAATACGAAATCGAATTCGAAAATATGAATTTTTGAAATGGCATTCGAACAAGCTTATTCTCTCTCCACCAACTTCTGTACATAACCTTCTTTCCAATTAAGAAAACAAAATATTTCTCATTCGAAGTCTAAACCTGAAAACTTGAAAATACGCTTAAAATGATTTCGAAATTGCTAAAAAAAAAAATTATATATGCTTTCAATACTTACACATTTTTTTTTATAAATTTCGTAATCCGAAAACATAAAACATAAACACACGAAAATCAAATCAAATTCGAAAACATGTAGTTTCAAAGTGATTTTAAAGATAGTTGCAATGGCAAATTATATACGTAGAAAAAAATATTGCACAAAGCCGTTTACGAACAATATTTAAAAAAATGAATTTCGAAATCGAATTCGAAAATATTAGTTTACGAAATGACATACGAAGATGTCTATGCTCTCTTTCCGATCGCTGTGCTGATCTTGCTTTCTAATTTAGAAAATTTAAATATTTCGAATGCGAACTTGAGAGCTGAGAACGAGAAAATATCGTTCAAATTCCTTCGAAATTACTAAAAAAAAAAAGCCTATTCTTTCAAAGGTTAAACATTATTTTGATAAATTCGTAATATTGTAATCCGAAAAAAATAATCAAAAGTAAATAAAATTCGAAAATTTGTAGTTTCGGAGGTAGTTACAATCTCCAATTATGAGGGTGGCAATAAAAAACTATTGCATAAAGCATTTTCCGAGCAACGTTCATTAAAAGTGATTTTCGAAATTTCACGATATGGAAAATCGAGTTCGAAAATATGAGTTTTGGAAATGGCTTTCGAAAATGCTTATTCTCTCACTCCAAGTCCTGTGCACAATTTTCTTTCAGATTTAGAAAATTAAAATATTTCGAATTCGGACTTTAAAGCTGAAACCAGAAAATATACTTAAAATTTTTCCGACAATAGGTACTCAAAAAAGTTCCCACACTTTCAAAACTTTTAGATATTTTCATATTATGAAATAAAAATCTAAAAATAAGTGTAATCCGAAAACTTATTCACACCATAATCAAATTCGAAAATATGAAGTGTCGAGGTATTTTTCAAAAATAATTCCTATTTCGAATAAATGAAATTGCAAAACTTCTTAGAATTGACTTTCATTTCGATTTCGAAAAACCGCAAGACAAATTAATTCGAAAATATGCAGTTTCGCGGTGTTTATCAAAGATAATTGCTATTTCGAATAATGAAAGCAACAATCTCAAACCCTTTTCACATCACATCACGGTTTGTTTCGATTTCAAAATTCCACAACAATCGATTCGAAAATGAGAAGCTTCAAAGTGTTTTTCGAAGTTACTTGCTATTTCGAAAAAATGAGAACTACAATCCCAAAACCCCTTCACCTTGAATAAGAGCTTTTCTCTCGATTTGGAAAGCCCACAACACAGTTTTATTTAATGTTATATGGAGTTTCGAAGCACTTTTCGAACATATTCTAAATATCGATTAATGAAAGCTACTGAGGAAAAATCTTATAAATTGTTATAACACATTTTCTTTTGAAGTTTGAAAACTCCCATATTACGAAATTTATTTGTAGAACTGTAAACTAGGCCACTACTCGAAAATAGCTACATCCACAAAAGTACTCAATTTTGAAATTCGAATTTGACAAAACTACAATTTGGTAATGCAAATTAATTGCAATATCAAATAAAAATCCGCAATTGACATTGCTTTGAAAAGTCAAACAAAAATTGGCAATTGGCAAGACCCCAAAATCGACTTACTTTTCGAAGTAATAGAGACCATTTCGCGTTTCGAAATACATGAAAACTCATAATATCGTAAAAGTATACATACACCCTTTTTTTACAACCGATTTCGTTTAGTGTGCGAAACTACACAATTTTACAGCAACAAGGTGCTCGTGTTGTTAAGTGTATGCTGAGAAAAAATTGACAGCTTGACAGTGGCTGCTGTTGGGAATTTCCACATCATTAAATATTTAAACCAAAAAATGCAAAACGGAGACACATACGGCGAGAAGTGATAGTTGAAGCTGTCGCCGAAGAGAAGACGCGACGGAAAAACTGACAATAAGGAGTTGTCAAGATGAAAGTACAAAATAGTTGTATGAAGGTTGAGAGGTAAAAAAAGTACGCAGGCGGCAAAGCGCTAAATTTTTTGCTTTATTAAAGTAACAACTGCTTAATTATGATATTGAAGAAATTGCCGTCCAATCCTAAAGGTATGCTTTGTTTCTCAGGTAAGTGTCTGAAAATGTCGCTGGCATACCTTCAGGCGCTCAACGTAGAGCCGCAGTGCTGAGTAATTGCTGGTAATAATATTACAAGCATTTCAAAAAGGCATTACTGTATAACTGGTGTACAACTGAGCACTGCAAGTGTCATCTAATAAGACTTTTATTGCAAACGGGAATTTCTCATAATCAAAATAAATAGAAAATTAAAATACAAATTTGAAAAATTTTAAATAAGTTGTTTAAAGTAACCAGCTGCTTGCAGCAATTTAAATATGCGCACTGTGAGAACTTCTGCAAGAGCGCTACAAACACCGACACAAACAACTACCCTCACATAAGTTTATGCGCCTAAAAGTATGGCTTTATAGTCAACCACAAGTTGCTCGCAGCGTCGTACAGTAAATATATACAATGCGCTCGGCATCAGCGTCATCGAAAACTTTTCAATTGTACGAAAGTTTTTCATTTCAACTTGCATATTTTTTGGCGACAAACAAAGGCGCACATGCGATGGCGCACACATAAAGGAAAATATGTGCAAGCACAAAAAAAAAAACAAAAACCATTTTACAATGCAATGAAAACTTTCGAAAAAGTGAAAAGAAAGAAATTAAAATTGAAAAAAGAAGACACGCGCGCCCATAAAAATTGTGAGACAGCATATATACCTTGCATCCGCTGGGAGTTACGAGTGTGAGTAAATGCATAAATAATAACAACGACAAACTTGTAAGCTGACAACAAACAAATGCCGCAAAAGCAAGGCGTGGAAAAAATACTTTCCACTCAGCGCCAAAAAAAAAAAATGTTGTAAGTAACCGAAAAAATGTAGAAAAATGAACTATTATGCCTAAGAAAAACAAGAAAGTCGACAGCAAATGAAGTGCAAGACTATGCGTTGCGGTAAAGTTGGGACGAAAAGCAGTTAGTAAGCAAGGAAATGCGGTTTTCGTTTCGTTTGGCGTCTGTCAATAATGTGCCGTTACGCACGCACACACACATTCATATGAAGTATGTAGAAATGAACTCGTGAGTCAGGCGGGTATAGCGCAGAGGTGGGAGTGTGTATTTTTCTTTAGTGCTGGGTGTGTCATGTTTGCTTTCCTTAGGTCGTATTTGTTTCCTTTGCACAAATTGTGCACACGCATGAGTCAGAAAGTTTTATGATTTTGTTATTTTGCATATTTACCATTTTCTTTAAATTTATGGCATTTCTGCTAGCTTTAAAATACATTTGGTACAATGCACAAATTTCGCTTCCAACTGGTTATAAAATAAGGTTAAAATGAGATGAGTTGTGATATGAGAGTCAGTTAAGATGAGATTAAATAACAGAAGATAAGACCATAAACTATGATATGAGAGTGTGGATAAGCTTAAATATGGGGAGATAAGAAAAGATAAGGTGAATTAAGATCAAAGAAGTAAAGATCATATGCTAGATATTAAGATTAAAAAATATATGGTAAGATAAGATAACTAAATGTGAAATAAAAAATAATAATCAAAAGATGAGATCATCTGAAAAATTTGGAGGCAGATTCTACCCATACTTTGGCTAATCATCTGAGCCAAATCAAAAAAATTTCTCATAAAAAAAAACTTGACTTTTATCGGTCACTTTGTATAGTAGCCATAGACTACAGTAGTCCGATCTAAACAATACGTTCGTAGATTATAGCGTTGCCTACGAAAATAAATCGTGCGAAATTTCGTGAAAATATATTGTGAAATAAAAACTTTTCCATGCAAGGACTTAGGTTTGATTGGTTAGTTTCTATAGCAGCTATAATCTCTTCGAATATTTAACTGTCTAATTTGACTATAGTTCATGTAAAATTTCGTGAAGATAACTTATCAAATAAATAAGTTTTTCATACAAGAACTCGGTTTGAAACGTTCAGTTTGTAGGGTAGCTATTTGTTATAGCTGTCCGATTTTCACAATATATTTGAAGATTGTAGCGTGCCCTTGTATGAAAATCCATACCAAATTTCATGAAAATTCCTTATCAAACAAACAAGTTTTTCGTACGAGGACTTGAGTTCTATCGGTTACCTTGTATGACAGCTACAATTCAGAGTGATCCGATATAAACAATTTGGTCGAGGCATGTACCACAACCTTGATCCAAGCCAAATTTGGGTAGCCTAATTTTCAAATAAACAAGCTTTCATAAAAAGCCTTGACTCTGATCGGTTAGTTTGCATGACAGCTGTATGCTATAATGGTCCGAACTGAACAATTTGCTCAAAAATTTTACGGTTGGGTTGTGGAAAAATCCTTACAAAATTTCGCGAAATTATGTTGTCAAATAAAAAGCTTTCCATACAAGGCCAATGACTAAAGAAAACACTGCTTTATTTGCAGAAGGTCATCTCTAACTACCTGTCAGATAGAGCACTTCTATATGACACAGAGAAAGGACCATAAAGCGATATACATAGTGATGGGCAGATTTCCACAAGGCTCAGTGCTGGGCCCAATTTTGTGGAACATCCTTTATGAGGACCAAGTAGGAACAAATAATCGGATACATGGAATATCGCAATTTGCTCCTTCTGAAGCAGCAGCACAGAAAACGCTTTGCATATCTTCTTTTTCTGCCCAAAATAAGGAAAAGAGAAATTTGAATTGGAGAGCCTAATAAACATCGAGTTACGTCGAAGAATATTGTGCCTTACATGATCCAATCGAAGGTGCTGTGGGTCATAGTAAGAGCGTGGACAGCTAAAGCAGTGCAAGAGATAACGAGGAAATGGTGGTAACGGAGCAAGAACAGAAGAATTAACTGGACTTAGGCGAAAATGCGTGAGTAGAGAGACGAATGTCTAAGCCTGGCCCCACGATGTATTGCCTAACGCCAGTATCGTGGGCCGAATACGAGCATTAACGAAGAACTTCAGGGTTTAGTGCGTAGGCTTAGTGTGCTGCAAGTCTTGCCGGGATGTGGTATCAAAGGAAGTGCATCTTTAGCGGCCAATACGAATTCTATATATCGTCCAAAAAAAAATGGCGATATCGTTGATGACTCTCCCTCAGAGAACAAAAACAAAAAAAAAAAAAAAAAAAAATTATAATACAAAGACTTATTTCATTGATTATGTATTATTTGTGTGGTCGTTACAGTATTCTATATCAGCGGTTCGAAGAAAACTGGTGTAGACATTTTCAGATTGATCTCTCAAAAACTAAAGTACGCGTAAGTATAAACAAAAGGATATGTCTAAGCCGACTCAACAATGCTGAGCATCCACAGATACATGTATTTTATTGGATCACCAATGTTTCATTTCTGCTTCAAATGTCATGATACGCTTCGTTTACCTCGTTGAGGGTAGAAAGATGATAAAAGACCAAAAATGATAAAAGAATTCTGCGAAATCAGTTTTTCACTTCTAGCAAAACTGACTGGAAATATTTAATTGCAAGCAACGGTTGGAGTCGTTTGTAGAACTTCACAAAGTAAGTAAACTTCTCGGAGCGACATTACTTTGGAAGTGGCCAGAAACGATTATTTTACATGTGGCTCAAACAGCTCTGGGTAACCAAAAAAAGCATCCGTTAGAAGGCGATCTACAGTGAGAAGGCAAAGCATCGATTCCCCAGGGTTGTGCGCTGGACTTGGAACGCGACACGTAAAAGACATTACCAATGAAAAGAAGAAAACATGAGTGATAGGTTTTTAATCCGCTGTTAAGGGTGTTTCAGCTTTAACTGCGTTATCGGTGTCTTTGCCTACAAAGATGAAGAGCAAGAAGTAGCGGAAATTAGGAAAGTACTATCTGAATTTTCTGGCTCATGTTCAAATATATATTATATCACACAAGCAGCCCTGACAAATAAATCAGCTGCGATTTTTTACGTTCAGCGTAAGCAACGCTTTGTGCTATATAATTCTGTATCTGCCTTGACCATAAACTACACAAAAACGAAACTGCAGGTAATTCTATGCCTTAGTTATCGAAATTTTTAATAAGGATGCTACAAAAGTTGATCAAAAGGGGCAGCAAATGACCTTTCACTTTAGTAAGGAATACCATTTCATCAAGGAAGGGCGATCCAACAAAGAGTCGAAATTATTAAAATTTACCAGCGAAATTCGAAATTGGTGGCCTTGATCTTAAGAGTTAATATGGCACTTGAATTTTGTCCAAGATATTTTTGACGAAGCTGGTTTTAGACGTCTATTCAAAGCTGAGTAATCACTCGACTGTAGCAGCTTTCAATACATACTATTAGACATAAAATATGCGCTTATTTATGCACACTTTCACGCTTGAGTAACGTTTACTGAAAGGTAAAATTTCGATGAAGAAAAATTTAAATTTTGAATATAAAAAAAAATTCTTCTTAAAAATCGTAGTTGGCTGGAAAATCAGCCAGCCAGTCAGTATTGTGATGTGAATCACTTCATAGCAATTTTAAATTCCATTCTTCGTATATGGATACAGCACCAAAGTTATTTTATCGCCAGCCAGCTCTATGCATAGCGCACCAACAGGCGCGCCAAACATAAAATTACTTGCAAATGAAATGCATAAAACTTTTACGACTTTAAATTTAAAATGGCAAAAAAGGCGACACGAAATATAAGAAAAACACACAGGCACATGTAAATCCTTTTTACCGTTACTCATACGCATGTAAGACGCCACACATGCTACCCACCAAAAGCAGCATTTACGCAGCCAAACAATGGCTGTAACGCGACGCCAGCAAGTATGCCATGCTTTTGAAAGCGCAGCAGAGAGTAGCGACCTAATGGATACACACACAGAATATTGACTGGCAGTGAGATAAGTAAGATAAGTGCGCAGCTGGCGCTGTTGGCCTTTTCTTGCGGCACTATGAAAAGGAACTGATTATGCTTAGCGATTTCTACTTAGTTTTCCATTTGCTCTGCATTACACTTTGAATGGAGAAATATATTTTTAAACTTTTTTTTCTCACTTTTTTGTCTTCACATATTTTATTTACTATTTTATTTGTGCAGCAACTTTGTGCCAAGGAAACTATAAACAAGTTAAACTTTATGTAAGTCATAGTAGTAGACGCACACACACATTTGTATATATGTGTAAGTGAGAGTGAATATACATACGCGCCTTCGTACGCCCGCAGAGCCACTTGCGATGCTATCGACGCTGGCAGACATAAATTTATGATCACCAAACACATACAAGCAAACACTCACACATATATCTAAAGGCATAAAGCTTTATGTGTTGACGTGCATGCATATGTGATTGTGTTGGCTGGCCTGTTTGTGACAAGCATATTGAGGATAAAGTTTCTATCTTTGCCTTATATTTTTGCTGCTCTGCTGGCGTTGCGCTCAGGACTTTTGCTGCTAAACTTCTTGCAGAAATCTTTAGACTTTCTTTGAGCGAGAAGAAAAATGAAAAAATACTTACGTGTGCGCATACGATTATAAAACGCTGCAGCGCACACTCCGCCATGCGCTCACTTCTAAAAAAAAAAACAACCAAAAATTAAATAAAAAAAACAACAAAGCGAACAACAAGCGCTCTGCTTAACACCCGTTGCCCGCTTAGCAGTTAGCCTCGCTGTCTGTCTTGTCATGAACGCCATAAAGTATGCAACAGCATAGTAAAGTAAACTTCAATGCTTTGTATGTGCACTCAAGTCAAACCAAGCTTCGCACACATGCACGTATACACACAAACACACATACATTTGTGCACTCATATTTGGCTGCATCTAAAATATATGTGCACATGCAAACTTCCTTTATGGTTTGTTAGTTGCTTTTGGCTTCTCTTTTTTGCCTCTGCTGCTTGTTTCATCTTATGCATGTTTGCTCTCGGAATTATTGTTATTATTTTTTGCGTGCTTGTGTGTGTGTTTGCTTTCCGATTTTTGGCTTTAACTTGTTGTAGCTGGTTTTCGACGTAGTCTGACCTGCTTCTTGACTTTTGCATCAACATAACTAAAACCAATGCAAATTGTGCTTTAAGTTTGCCGAAATTGCAAATTCAACTTTGAACTCTGTGTCAGTCACCGTGCTGACTTCAAACGGACTTTTGCATACAAATGCAGCATGTACTGTCTCTAGTTGCATTCAAATTGCACCTTTGAGTTGGCTAAAATGCATTTAAGCTATGATTTTAGATCTTCTAATGCTCTGGAGTGTGTTCTTCTGACACTCTGGCATGTCGGCGTAGCATACTTTTAGGGTAAGTGGGAGAAGTTGTGCTAGAATTGCAAAATAGTTAAGCGATTTTTCAAAAATTGTGGCTCAAACTTGGTAAGCACTAACAGAAATTTAGTTGCAAATGCAATTGGCACCTAAAAGTAGGCAATTGCTTTGAAAATGTCTGTTATGCAACTGATAAATCACAAAAAACCAAATTTGGCTAGAGATTTGTACGCTAGAGTGCCATCAGTTTGTTTATTTAAATTAAATGTATTTCCCTAAAGGTATGCTTAAATTTAAAGGATGAATACCTTTGTTTTTTATTTACTATTTAACGGCTTTTGGATTGATTGCGAGAAAAAACTATCCGTTAAGCTATCGCAAGACTATAATTTTTGTTTGACAACGATCAATTAAAGTTACTTTTTTGAAATTTCGCTCATTTTCCTAAAAGTATGCAATAATTTTACAAAGTGATGAAAGAGAAAGATGAGAGGCAAGGAAAATTATCATCACAAGTGAAATTTTGTGGCGTCAAATGAGATATTACCTACATGGAGGTATTGATTAAAACTATGTAAATCACCAAGAAGTAACCAACATTATTTTCCGAATGAATGTTTGCGAATATTGAATTTGAAGTATTTCACTATTGCTTGTTAAATTATGTATCCTCATCTAAATGTATAATAAGTAATTTTCAAAACAAAATGTTTAACAAAATTATTCAGAAAATTTTATAATTTTGAAAAAGTACTGTGAAAAAAAAAATATTTTTCTTTCAAAAAAAAATAAAAATAAAAAAATTTGTGATAATTATAACTCTCAAATTATATTAAGCTACTTTGTAGTTTTAGAACTAAAAACAGCCTAAAGGCAAGTATTAATTAAAGTTATAAACAGCGCCAAAAAGTCGGCAACATTATTTTTATGCTAATATTTACAGATAGTGGGATTGAAATATTTCATTATTGCTTGTTAAATTATGATTTTTTTTTAATGTAAGTAATTTTTAAAAACAAAAATAAAAAAATATGTCGGAAAATTTTTATAAAAAAATTATTTTGTGAAATTTTTATAAAAAAAATGTATTTTATAAAAAATTGTATTATTTTGTATTTTATGAAATAATGATTTTGTAAAAAATTTTATAAAAAGATATTTTTCAAAAAAAAAATTCGAAAAAAAGTTGCTAATTGTAATTTTCAAATAATATAAAACTCCTTTTCAATTTTACATTTAAAAACCGTTTTAAAGAGCATTCAGTTTCTAACCCAAGTTGCATTAAATCTTGTTGACAACTTCTATAAATACAAGTGATTCAATATTCTACTACAGACATACAAAAATCGAAGACGTAAACTCAATATTATACTTTCCAGACTAAAAGAAAATCGAATCACCCTGAAGACTCTAATTACCGTCGACAAAGTCTGCTTTGCGACTTCTGCACAAGTCTCAAGAGCGTTCAGCACACAAACATAAGAAACAGTTTTTATAAGTAAGCAAATAACATCAAACAAAAACTAAGCCACTTTTAATTACCCAACCATTACCGTCGTATGCAGCTGAGCTAACAATAAAAAAACCTAAAGGAAATGGAAATTATACTCCTAATACGAGTATGTCAATACAAAATAATTACCGGCGTAAAAAAGAAAAGCAAAAATCTTCACAAAGAGTTTGACGATATCAAGCTTTCTGCACGACACGAACAGCGCTTAATGCGGCGCATGAAACCCTGGAAATGTGAAATGTGGAAATTTTTCATAAAAGGCATTAATAAATACAAGAAAATGTGCACAAAATTACACAAAATGTTAACGCAGTTGGCTGCACGAGCAAGAATTTAATCAATATAGAATAAAAAAGTCAACATTAAAATTTCATTGCATACTTTTAGCGGCGCACGTGTACATAAGTGATGGTATAGTCACATGATGTACGTCCACATGCCTAGCATTTGCTGTTGTTGCAGGCAGAAGAAATACTAACTCTTGCTTTTTTTTTTTTTGTGTGAAACAAAAATGTATGCTTTCTTTTGTTGTTTGACATTCAAAGCTAATCTTATTTGTAGCATACCTGTGGGCCGATTTGCGTTTAAGGCTTAGCTATACACATATTTCCGCTTGTTGCTAACCTCCTTTTAATTTCCAGCTAAAGGAATTGTGTTTGTTGTCGTCGTTTTTCCGTCATTATTTCATTACAAGCTTATAAATCAGCAGCTGCGCCTAAAAGTGGGCTACTAAAAATTATAATACGTTTGACTTCCATGCGCAGTTTTTTACCTATTATATTTCCTGTAGGCGCATAGCAGCCAAAAATCGTGGGAGCAGTAAAGTGTGTAGTAAAAACTTGCTAGTTAGTAGTGTGGGTCGCTGAAGTGTGGAGTTACTACTTTGCGTCGCTTTTAGGCGTAATTAAAAATGTTAATGTCGATTTGCTTGCGCACTCGTAAAGGACCACTAATAATGTAACTAAGATGATATTCACGCATTTTTGTGAGAGTAAAAACTTGGGAATTTACTTTTTGACTCCCTTTAGAAAATTTGAAACATTAACTTCGAATTTGATTTGTAGTAGGAAAACAGGAAGAAAATTTCAAGACTGAATTTCAAACATATTTGAATAGAACGTGACAGAAGAGTATACTTTAAATTCAGTTCGTTTAAATCATCAAGTTAGGCAGTTAGGGTGTTCTCCTATGTGAAAAAGTACCTGGAGCTTTTTGATGAAGTTTATAGTAAGCCAGTGAATTATAGGCCACTGAGAATTACAGTAGTAATTAATTTTTACTATCAATATAATATATTGTAAACATGGTATAGACTTAATAAGCAAAAACAAAGTTTAAGTCGTCGAAGCACTTTCTTATACCTAAACCKCTATGAAATACAAATAGGAAATACTCCAAAAGTCTTCTCAACAGGGCGCTAATTATCGCACCGCGGGTTTTGAAAATTTTATAGAAAATAAATATCTTAAGTTAGCTCAGCAGCAACATAAAATATGAGCAAAACGCTTGAAATTATGCACCACAAAAGTAAATTTATGACTTTTAATGCCTTCATTCGCAACATTTAGTCAGCGCGGCCAAAATGTATGCAGTGTAGTCTGTGTAGCCTATGGTTCACTAAGAGTACATTAGAACTTTACAACTTCCTATTTAACTGCTGTGCATTAAGAATATACCCTACCAGTGTACCCCACCAAAATAGTCGCCGCGTATTAAAGAATAAAAATTAGTGATTTATTGTGAGCACTTCGCTAGCAAATAGCACTACTAATGTTAACGGCAGTTAAATGCAGCGCTCACTGTGATAACTGCCTGCCACTACTGCCGTTGCTGTGTGGCTCCTCGAATTATGCCACATTAAATGGTGAAATAATAAATTTTCAACTTCTGTTGTAATAAACTTACACTTTTAATGGCGTACAGCATTTGAAGGGTTAATTGAGAAATGTGGGTCAGTTGGGAAATGGTAATGGAAATGGAAATTATAATGTAGCAACAGCTGTGTTTGTTTATTAAGCGTATGTGAGTGCGGTTGTATAATGTAGGTGGAGGGGTTAGTATTGTAATTTCAGGTTGGGAGGTTCTACAAAAACTTCATAACTTTTTGATTTAGTTACTTGAGCGACAGCTGCGTTGTGCTTTCATTTTTTCAAAGACAATTAAAGGCACATAATTTTGGAAATTTTGGAAATTTACTGAAAAAAATTGGCTAATTTATAGTCAAAGCAATTAAGGTTCACTAATTCATGAGGTAAAGGTAGTGGCACCATAGTAAAAATATGGTATTGTATATATTAAGAATAACAATCCCATCCAGGATATACAAACATATGTATATGTTACTGCAGAATCGATAGTGAAAGCTTTCCAAGTGAAAGCCTTACATTTGTAATATGAAATCCTATAAATCTTAATACGAAAGCTTTATAGAAGTTTGCAGCGAACACTTTTCAAGTGAAAGCTTTACATTTTCGAGATGTAAGCTTTTCAGTTTAATACGAATGATTTTTAGAAATTTGGTGAGTCAAGTGAAAGCTCAACATTTTCAGTATAAAAGCTTGGAAGCTTTAATGCGAAATCCTTTTAGAAGTTACATATCGAAGCTTGTCAAGTGAAAGCTCTTCATTTTCGATATGACAGCTTTTATGATGCGAAATCTTTTCAACTGAAAGCTGAGTATTTCCAACATAAAAATATAGAAATATTAACACAAAGCTTATTAGAAGTTTGCTGCGAAAGTTTTTCAAGCAAAGTCTTTTTTTTCGATATGTAAATTCTTGAATTAAAAAGTTTTTTTTAAGTTTGCTGCGAAAGCTTTTCTAATGAAAACTCTGAATTTTCAATATAAAGGCTTAGCAGATTTAATACGAACAATGTAAAGAAGTGTACATGAGGACACTTTTTAAGTGCAAGCTTTGCATTTTCAACAGGTGTAGAAGTTTGTTGCGAAAGATCTACATTTTCAAAATTTTGGGTTTTTAGCTTTATGACGAAAGATTTTTAAAAAGTTTGCTGCAAAAGCTTTTCAAATGAAAACCCTGAATTTTTAATACAAAAGCTCAGAAGCTTTGATAGGAAATCCTTTTAGAAGTTTGCGTGTGGAAGTTTTTCTAGTGAAAGCTCTGCATTTCCAAAATACAAGTTCAAAAACTTTATTGCCAAATCCTTTAAAAAGTTTGCGTCTCGAAGCTTTTCCAGCGAAAACTTTACCTTTTCAAGGTGAAATTTTAAAAGTTTTAAAATGAAAGCTTCTTAAATTTTTTTAGTAGATTAGAGGTAATTAAACTACTTGTGTTAAAAATATATTGAAATGTAACAATCTATTAAAAATAATTACTCACTGCCTCCTGTGATAGTTTCAACGCTTCAACAGAGTACGTTTAAACAAACGAGGCAACTGGGTGTTTTGATGAACACCTGATTTAATAATATATTCAGCAAAAGCCTTAAGCTCATCAGCGAAGTGGTCGCGACAAAAATAGCCGAATAAATATTGACTCCGCCCACAAATTCTATGACATTTTTCAATATTAGTAAAAGCTGTCAACACAATAATATTTTAATGGGCTAATTAATATTCTGTATTATTCACATACAAAAACATAGACATCTATCATTCAGGTGGGAAAAGCAACCAGCAGAGACCTAAACAGTCAATATCTACAAAAAAATCTATGCTACAAAACCTAATAACAACAAATCTCGATAAAATTTGTAAAAGCCACAAATATTTGTTTAGTCATCGTCATAACACTCCCTTTTCGAACGAAGCCCCACAACAACACACTGGTTGCGCGCCTAAAAATATACTACAGTTTTGGGAACAATGCACAGCAAAATAAATGTGTGTGTAAGCAACAGCTGAACATTTCGTTTTCGAAACCACAAAACTGTTGGCGACGTGGTTTCATGTTTACGTCTTGTGGTCAACTTGTTGTACGAGACATATCCGTTATATTGCCTACTTAACGGCGCTCATACTCACACTGTGCGCACTGTCACTTCTCGACTTTGTCGTATTTTAATTGTTACGTTACACGCTAATAAGCGAAAATTACAAGTTTCGCTCAAGGCAAAATATGACAAATGACATTTTACACACGATCGTCGAGTAGTTGCGTGAGACAATGCATACTTATGGGCGTAGTTTAGTGGTGAGCGCAACAAATTTTTCTTTTTACTGGTTTGCTATTTAAGCAACTTAAATGGGACTTGCCGAAGTCAAGGCAAGGACAAGATATGCAAGCAAAGACAGCTATTAATTGATGATTTATGACTGACAATATGCGTTCTAAGAAATATTTGTCGGATATGGCAGTTAAGTATCTATAGACAAAAGGCGGGGCATATGGTGTCTCGGATAGTTTGTTGTTAAGGTTGAAGCAAAAACTGTGTTAAGGGAGTTGCGTGCTTATTGTGGGAGGATACAGCCAATAATTATTGAAACAAAAGTGGCAGCTTTCAATTAAGATTTGATCAGCGCATAGAGGGAACGACATTTTGAGCTATTTAACAATAATATTTAACTGGCCTAAATTGTTGCAATGAATGTGTAGTGTAATGTAATGTAATTGTTGAATTGAAGGAATGCAGGTTTTCATAACTTCCATACAAGAAGCCACTTGTAAGTTTAGGATACATTTTTCATTGCAGAAGTGCTATTAATTATCGAACTATGTTAATGGAAGAAGAAAGAAGAGGTATTTATATATTTGCGTTCATGCTTTCTGAAGCAGCCTTTGCTTTTATATTTATACGTTTTCAAATTGTCAACACTTCACTTACATAACTTGTATAACACAGTGAAAGTGTATGCAAGTATTGTAATGGTAATATTCATTCTGTTGGAAACGCTGGTGATAGCTTGTAGTCTTTTGTGTCCAATCTTTGTACTACTTCTCCATTCTACATCCAACTACATGAATAGTTTTATACCATCTTACAATTGAATTAAGTGTAGATTAATCGGTAACAGAAAAATACCAATTCAGTGTCACGCTTCGGCAGTAAAAACTTGGTATGGTTGCAGTCTTTTAATTTTGAAAAATCTCAATAGTTCAATAGTGCCCAGGTTTCGACAGGATAACGAAAAGTAAACAAGCTATGATGTCATGCGATGGACGAGAGGTGAACAACTGACTGCTGCTAGATTATAATATGTATAGTATCTCAAATATGCCTACATCCAGAAAAACTGCTCTCACCTACACTAGACTTTTGCTATGACTCTGACTATAAAAAAGCCTAGAACAGGACTTAATCTATAATCTTGGTCTGATATTAGTATCGCACTGAAGGTTTTCAAATTCGAAATTCGCATCGCCAATTACCGACTATATAATTAAAACCCTAAAAATATGCAACATATATACAAATGTATGATTTTTACAGTTTTTATTCGTGACATGAGCAATACTTAGTCAGCGTAACCTCAATGTATGCTTAAAAAATAGTATTTACTTTAATACAATGTAGCTACCAAGAGAGTGGCCTACCAACAAGTCGCCGCGTATCTGATACTTATGAGCCTAATTTTCGAGGAGGAATTTCTGCTTTTGAAACATGGAGAACAGACCCACTTTGAAGTAAAAATTACAACCCAAACAACATTATATGATGACAGCGTCTTATCGAGTTAATTAAAATTACAAGCTAACAAGAAAAAAACGTTTACTTTGGCTGCTCCGATGTACTAATACCTTTCGCAAATATTTATAGTAATAATATTTTCTAGCATAAAGCATATAAACCTTACCTTACTATATATTTGATCAGAGAGTTCATATGGCGGTAAGTTATGGCGGTTCGATACGAACCTTATTTTAGCCTTGTTTGGGAATATTGCGAAAAGATATATTGTGAAATAAATTTGTTTATAAAAGAACTTGATTATAATCGGTGAGTTTGTATGGCAACTGTATGCTATAATTGTCTGAACAATTACTTTGAGGATCGTAGCCTTGTCTTTAACAATAATCTGTGGCCAATTTGGAGAAGATGTCTTGTCAAACAAGAAGTTTTCCTCATAAGGACTTTGTATTTATTGGTATAGTTGTATGACAGCTATATTTTACAGTAGTCGGATCTAAACAATGTTTTCGGTGAATATAGACTTGCTTTTGGGAATAACCTATGCCAAATTTCGCGAAGATAACTTGGCAAATAAAAAATTTTATCATACAAGAACGTTAGTTAGGTTATCCAGTTTGTATGACAGCTTTATGATATTGTTGTCCGATCTAAACGAAATGCTTGGAGATTGTAGCTTTGCTTTAAGAAATAATTCGTACTAAATTTCGTGGCGATAACTCGTTAAATGAAAAAGTTTTCCCTATAAGGACTTATTTCTGAAGGCCGCTGAGCTGAGCTCTAAACCACCTGCAGGCAATTTCAGAGTCAACATCTACATAGACGGCCAAGCAGCAATCAAGGCAGCAATCAAGGCAGCAATCTCGTATCACTTATCGGCGATTTGGAAGCAGTGGACGATATTGCGGAGAACGGTGCGCAGCTAACATCCGAAAACGTCGTCAATATAGGGAAACCCTTGAATTAAAATATTTCTATAACCAGCCTTTTAGTTGTATTATAGAGTAAGCAACCTGAAGGTGAGTGCTTGTTTTTTTCTACGTTACAATTTAGCACACATTCTCAAACCAAGTAAAGAGGTTCAACTTTCCATTTGTAATATTTTCCGTTTCATTCATAATTTTATCTTATTTTCAACAAGGCTTATTCACACATCAAGCGCTCGTGCTGGCATTAGCTAGGAGATCCATACAAGATAATGAGGTCAAAATGTAGCCAGCGCATGCAGTTACACAAACTGAACAAATTTCACTAAAAAAAATAAATAAATAAACAAGAAAAACCTACATGCGCCTGCAAGTATGCAACACAAACGCGCTACAAAACAACAACAATAAGGAGTACAAAAGAAATCTTGCTGTTCCAAGTAACAACATTTTACAACAAAAAACTTCGCAAACATTCTACATGTTGCTAGACACAAAAAGCGTGTGTTGCATAATTTTCGGCTCCATAACATCTATATTTTTTGCAGTTTTTGTAAGCTTGCCGCGCAACAGTCACTTTGAGCCGGTTTACTAACCACACCACTTTTTATGCGCCAACATGACTGTGAACGCACGTCGGTCTTCTAGCTGCCGCTTATCTGCGCTCACAGCAGTCGCTTGTGCTTTGCAACCCTAAAATGCTGTCCGTCAAATAGACGAAAAAGCAGGAAAACCATTTTCGTTTTTCATTTAACAAAATTTCCGAATACACTTTTCGTCCGACAACACTTTACCGCTATTCAACGTTGCTGCAACATGTTAGCCAAGTAATCATCACGTATTCATGGGCGCAGGCGCACATACACGTGTCTGGAAAATGCGCTTATTTCCATGTGTTGCATACTTGCGGGCGTATGTCACTAACAGCATGCAAAAAGACGTACATGTATGTGGGCGTGGCAGGGCGCACAAAAATTTTAATTAATGTTTATGAACAGCACATGTTGATGCCGCAGACGGTATGCGCTCGGTTGCCGTGTGGTTCGTATTTCTTTCGATTATCTGCATCTCATGCCTTAGCTACGCGAGAGTTATGATGCAAGTATATGGCTTGCTTTACTACAAGAACCACAGAATGGAAAGCATTATAGAGTTTATGTTTCAGCCACTTTTAACAGCTGGTAATGCGTTCTGCACTTACATATGGCATTTTTTGGCATACTTTGGAAATGCTTGTTCGAAAATCGAAAAAGGTCAGTCGTTCATATGCAAAATTAGTAGTAGACTCGTTTTGTTATCATTCTCTTGCTTTTGCATCTGAAGGAGAATTCGGTGGTCATTCACAAATATATATTTTAAGTTTTTAAATACCCTTTAAGTTGTAGTATACCATTAGGAGTAAAGTTGTAGCATTCCTTTAGGAGGCAGCATACAGAATGGATGAATGCGACAGTACTTGTGCTTGGTCAGTTAATATTGTTCTGAAATGCATACCAGTTGGGTAAATATCAGTGCAGAACCGTAGAAAGATGGAAAAACTAAATATGACTAACTTGCTGAGATTTTAGAAAAAAAAAAGTCTAGAGTTTTATGATGATATTGTATCTAGAAAGTGTCGTTGAGTTCCATCTTACGATCTCGTCAGTAGTCAATCAACTCAAGTCTCTAAATCTGGTCGCTAGCTAAGGTCAATCTAGAGACCTTATGAGAGAAATGATTTTTTCTAAAGTGTTGTGTGGAGCTCCATTTATGTTTTCGTCACAACTGTAGTGTTTAGAATATACTCTGGAAAGCTTAACAATTTCTCTCTCTAAAAACATACTGGCAGCTAGAGGATAGTTCTTATCCCGAGTGATTCAGCCCTTTGCAGGGTTTACGTTACTGACACTTGATTAGCTTTACAGTATAAATCGCTGAAAACATATTGAAGGCTACGGGAAAATGGTTCACGAAAGTGACACTTTTTATTGATTTTGAAATAAAAATATTTTATAGAAAATTCTTTTGTACTAAAAAAGAGTTTCGGTAGGCTAGGGATATCCTCCAAAAATCTCTGAAATTCTACTTTCACTAAACGTGAAGAAAGTTAAGTAAAGTAGAAGTAAGGAAAATTCTTACTCCAAATAATAGGAGAATAGGGAGGGTTCAAGTAAAGGCGCCCTTTATATTTCAGAATAGAAATATTGGAAAAATTTTATGTACGAAAAGCGGATTTGAGTATAAAACCTTTCAAGTCATAATCATCGTTGAGAATATTCCTTAAAATACAGAAAAGTTCTAATTCCAAATATTTGAGCCTTTGGATAGTAAAGCTCAGTTTCAGATGAAAAATAAATTTTGACCCGGAAAAGGAGTGAAATGAATGAAATTTATTGATGAAGGCTTTTAAAAGATGGTGCGGTTATTCCCAGTTAAAAAGTTTAGTGCGACCGCTATCGTTAAAATAAGGTACCTAACGTCGATGACCGCTTGGTTGAAATATCTCAACTCAACTGATGGGAAGATCACTATAGGAAATTAAATAAAAAGGGGCCTTCCGAAATTCGATCGCTAAGGGGAAATATTTCAACTCAACCAAAAGAATGATGACCGTTTGGTTGAAATATTTTAACTTAACTGAAAGGAGCATTAGCAAAGAAAATAAAATAAAAAGGGCTTTTCTGGAATATGATCACTTAGTTGAAATATTTCAACTCAACTGAAGTAAGTATTACTATAGAAAATGAAATAAAAATGTTTCTTTCGTCATATGATCACTTAGTTGAAATATTTCAACGCAACTGAAGGAACGTTTACTATAGAAAATTAAGTATTCGAACTCAACTGAAGGGAGGATTCCTATAGAAAAGTAAATAAAATTTTAGAAATGGAAACGTCTGTCTGAAATTCAAGAGCAGACAATTAAGAGGTGTAAAAAAATGTAATCACCAAAGTAGAATTAGAAACTGTTTTGTTTTCAACTATTCAACTATCATTATAAATAAAATTGTCACAGTTTCAACAGACATATTTCATAAACAAACTGTTTAGAAGGAATTTAAGATATTTTAAAAATAGTCCAAGCAATTTCACATTAAATCAAACTCCTACAAAGGTGTTAGGTATCTAATTCAAAATTCGCTTCAAGTCAACTCCACAAATTTAGGCACTTGAACGCATTTTCCATTACAATGCGCTTAAATTTCAGTCAACTAACAAATATCTGACAAACTTTGGCTTCTCTTTCAGCTTAGAAGTATACTAAAAAATGTTAAGTATTTGCACGCATACTTTCAATTCGCTGCGCTTCGTCCTAAAAAGTGTCCACCCGCACCAATACAAACACACTTATACATAGTATACTGTACACGAAATACTTGTGTTGCATACTTTTGAGCAGCGACAAAAATGTTGTGCTAAACGCAACTACCTCCAGACACACAAACGCACTCATTACTAAAAGGTATGCTAGGTGCTTAACAACTAAGAGAAAATTCCTTACATAAATATATATCTCTTCATTACACTTTAGTTGCGCACAAGTGGACAACGCGTCAAGTGGAGAACGACAGAGACGTACACAGCCATTGTAACACATACAACTCTTCCTTAAATGCGGCGAATGCTTGCTGCATGCTTTTAACCTACCAGAGTCCTTTTAGCTTTCGCTGGCAAGTGTAGGGGTAAGAGAGAAAGGGTGCTGAGCGCTTTACTCTCATTACATGCTTGAAAAAGTTTTTAATTATGAAACAAGCACTACTCTGTGCAACACGCTGTTGAGTGCTATCAGAGTGGCTATACTAGAGCACTTGAGAATTTCTTCCGCTTGCAGTTAACAAACATTACTGGCTGTGAAAGCTTGAGAACGGAATGGCTACATTTCTTTAGTATTTCAGCAAATTGAAACCATTAAAGAAGAATTACGGAATTGCTTAGTGCAGAATCGGGATACCGAAAACTTGGTTTGAATTTACAAAATTTCTCAATTTATAATTAGAAGTGTCTATCGCGCGCTTGAGACTTCGCAAAATCCGGTTTAGTTTGATTAAATTGAAACGTTTCGAAAGGAGAAGCATACTTTTAGGCTATAGAGCTAAATTAACATCGAAATGTTGAGTAATGGATATTAAGAAAAATATTAAATGATACATATACAAAAAATTTTTCTCTTTAAATATAAAACTAATAAAAAATCATTTAAAATTTTCGGGATTTCGGGATTAGAATCTTTTAAATCCCGAAAATACTATGTAGCATCAGTTATAATTAAATCAATGTAAATCGAACTCTAAAAGAAATTTCTTGATTTCGGGATTAACTTTTTAAAAAACCGAAAATACGGGTTTTTTTTTTAATATAGTTCGTTATAAATCAATAAAATCAAACGTTCTAATATTTGAGATTTCGGGATTATCTTTGAATCACGAAAATTCGGGATTTTACATATCTGTCGTCCGTTAGTAAGCATACTATTTACTTTCGAGCAAAATGTGTTTAATTTTTTTTTTTTTTTTTTTTTTTTTTTTTTTTTTTTTTTTTTTTTTTTTTTGTTGAAAGCTCAGCTAAGCATTCCGCACTTTTTTCGTGCTCAGCGGTTTAGTTAATTTTTTATTTTTTTTTCGGCGCTTGCTCTATTTAGTACACTTTTTCTACTCAGCTGCTTGATGTTGGCGAAAAAGCACAAATTCACTTAAAATAAATCACATAACACCACTTAAAAATCCACTTGAGCATGTCTAAGTACTCTTGATATCCTGCTTCCACACGCCTTCCGAGTGACTCTTTTCTACGCTGTTGCCTCGCCATTCTTCTCTCCTGCTACATATGCATTAACTGCTTTGTAGTCGGCTGCTACTCAGGCGTCAGCTATTGCTGGGACTTGAAAAAAAAAATACATTTTATGCTTAAGCTAAGCAGCTAGCGTCGAAGAACGCAATTTCAATGCATTTTTTGCGAGAAGCGCAGAGAGCGTACTGCAGCCTTATTAAAGAAGCTGTGTGCGAGCAAAATATATGGGCGAAATATGTCTTCGCTTGTGTGCGTGTGCGGATTTCTTAGAAGTAGCGCACTAAAGTAAGCAGCTATAACGCTCAGGCACTAAGTGGTAAACGCACTTAAAACTGTATCAACATAATGAAGTACAACACTTAGCGTAGCATAGTAGCTTCCAAGCTCTAACACTTGCGGGCGCATATATGTATGTAGTCCAAATTTATTGTCAATACATATTACAAACTTACACTCACAACCAACTTAATTGCATGTCAAGATGATCTCATGCATCCAACGTTTCATTGAGCAGCAGCATTAAAATATTTGGTCGCTGTTTAGAGTCAGTATGCTAGCCGTTTCAGATGTTCATATGTACTTATATAAAAGAGCATACTATGCTATGTTATAGCGTTTTACATGTACATATGTACGTATATAAACGTAAACATTATGCTTTACTGTTTCACATGTTCACATGTACGAATATAAAAGCAAATATTTCGTTTTATGTTCCACTTGTTCATATATACCAATTTCGTTAGCGCAATACAACTGGCGTTTCACTTGTTCAGTAGTACGAATTGAAATCACTGCTAAGTAATGAAAACCAGTGCAAGTGGTATTGAAATAATAAAAGTTGGCACGCGAAGCTGTAATAGCTCAATACAACTAGAGAAAGAGAGTTGCAATTGGCAATGAACAGTTAAAAATACTGTTGAGAACATAAGAATAAACAATTGCCTTGCACAGTTTAAGTGCAAAGTTCTAATGGGAGTTGAATTGCAGTGGAATTTACTGGTGATTATGCTTGTCAGCAAGCTGAAAACTATTTTTTTGGAACTTACGCAAACAATTCTATATGAATTAGTCTCACCTGTATTGCTTCAAACAATTTATATATATTCCCTCAAAAATTATTAAAATCAAACTTACGCAATGATTTACATATTCATCTCTTTATTAAGTTCCAACATAAAAAGGTTTTGAGAAACGCAATGAATACATAAATTCTTCTTTCATATGCAGAAAAAAGCTTAGAAATGTGTCCTTTCTTTGGCGGAAGTCATTACTGGCGCGCACTTATCCGATTAAATTGTGAAATTGAATAGAAAAAGTGCGGAAGCGATAAATCATAACTGTGATGATAAATGCGGAAGAGTTATCGGTGCGCAGAGCAAGAAATAAATCGTAAAGGCTAATGCAAAAAACAAACAAAAAAATTGAAAAAGTGTAATTTTTATTAAGTTGATTGTAATTCAATTTACAAAAATTTAAGAATTTTGTAAAAAAGCAGTTTTTTTAACTTAAAGACGGAAATTTGAGAACACTCATTTACTTTTTCAAAATTTTCTTTTACAAAAACTAAGTTTTATTTTAGTTTACGAATATTTTTCGGAGTGCATAAGGTGGTTTTAAGTTTCAATAAGAACGCTACAGAAGTAGATCCATAGGGACAGCAAACGACGCCATATTTTTCCTCGCTCTTTAGACAATTTTCTCAGAAAGGTTTGCCATTTCATTGTGGAAAAATCCAACAAAGAGTCGAAATTATTAACATTTAGTACTGAAATTCGAAGCCAGTGACCTCAACTAATTTATGGTCGTCATAATCATCTTATCAGAACAACAATTGAGCGTATAGTGGAAAATTTTGAATCCATAGGCACGGTACAATATGTTCCTGTACCAGTTAGACAAAGAAGTGCCCATAGTGTCAAGAATATTGCTGCCGCTAGCGCATCAATCGGTTCAATACCAAATTGACGCAAGAACTGAAGCCGCTTGACCACCAAAATCGTCGTATATTCGTGAATTGGGCTGAGCAATAACTAGAAAATGATCCGGATCTTCAGCGATGAGGCTCATTTCGTCAAGTAAAATATGCACCCCGCAGCAAAAATCCACACGTACTTCATGAGTCACCATTGCATCCCGAAAAAAATACGGTTTGTTGCGGTTTATGGGCCGACGTCGTCATTGGGCCCTACTTCTACCTCAATGATAACCGAATAGTTTTGTTCCGAATTGGATGATATGGACTTGGACAGTATGTGGTTCCAACAGGACGGCGTCACATAGCGAATGTCGCAATCGATTTATTGGAAAGTAAGTGAATGTGTTATCTCACAAAATGGTCCAATTTATGCCAACAAGCCAGCAACGATTGATGACCTTCGAACGAGTATGGAAAAAGCAGCAATATCGGCGAAAACCGTCGAAAATTAGGTACCCGTAGTGACCATAGAAAACACATCGAGTGCTTGAACTTCGTCTTATTTGGTAGAACAGTGAAATGAAATGGAATTTTCGAAATTATTTGTATAGCTAAAAATTTCTGTTAATACAAAAAATAGCTATACATACATTAATCACATAAAAAAAAAAAATCCGAAACGAAATGGAATTTTCGATGCTATGCGTATAGTATTAAAATCATATTATTTGACACCGCAAAGAGAGACTTACATAAAAAACAAGAGTGGAACGATGTGGAATTTTCGAAACAAATTTTATATTATCACACTTGGCTTACTTTAGTGTTAAAAACGAGTTTATTAACGCAATTATTCCGTAAAAAATGCAACGGAATGAATGGAATTTACTGGTGTTTGCATTTCGTCTCATATATAAATTGGAATTTTCGAAACTATTTGGTTGACTGTAAAAATCTATTATTTGGTACCGAAAAGCAAGAAAAAAACATGTATTTATACTAACTACATAAAAAGAAATAAAGTAACGACGTGGAATTTGCGAAACAAATTTTATTTTCTCACATTTGGTTCACTATGGTGTTAAAAATATGTTTACTAAAAAATGTTTAAGTAAAAAAATTCAGGGGAATGAATGGAATTTGCGAAGCAAGCTTTATGCGACCATAATAGGTTTGCGTTGGCGTTAAAATACTATTGCTTATACAAATTTTTAGCTAAAAAATACAGAGGAATAAAACGGAATTTTCGAAACAAGTTTTTTAATAAATGTTCTTTAATTATATTGATCAAAAGTTAATTTCTCTTGTGATTGTGCTATAACTTTCTTACCAACTTTAACAAAAAATGTGACTTTTAATGCACTATGGTAGCTCAAGCTGCATTCCTCCTCTTCAATGTTTCGACAACACACCTGTAATTACGCATATGTTCATATGTATCTATTATATAAGGAACACACACTACAAAACTTCACCATTTAATTACATTTCGCAATGAAAAGTCACCAACAAATGCAGCTGTAATGAGAGCATGCCACCACTTACTACCATATGTTCACTTGAGTATACACGACCTTTATCGGTACATGCCACTGCTGTCCATTGCAACGCTTATCTACTACTTCATCATGCTTGACGTTGATAAATTTTAGCACAAACAATGACAACATAAAATATGAAACGAAGCGGCATACAATTCATACGATTTTTGTATTATACCCATACAAATACATACATACATTATATATTATATATTATGCATATATTTTTGTTTGTGCGCTTATTGTAAAACACCAATGTGATTTCAACTTGTCCATTCCCAGCAGCAGAGCAGCGAAAATGGACCGGCCGGTCAGTTGTGCGCAACATCAGCATCAGCTGTCATTTCAAGTGGCACAACGGCGACAGATACACTTGTTTACTTGTGTGCTCATACTAAATGCAGCAACTGAATATACTAGATGTGAGTGTGTGTGTGTGCGAACTTTTATGCACCAACCGCAATGGACAAAAACTCCGACTACCTACACATAAAATAATAATAACGCTTTATTTTTATAACCATAACCATGATGCTGATGACGCTCGCTCATACGCACACATATACATACATGTAGAGGTACACACACACACTTAATGGCAGGGGCGTTGCGGCACATAAAAATCAAGTGTAGCTAGCGAAAAGCGCAGCATTGACATGATAACTGCCTTTGACAACAAAAGCGGCGGCAGGGAAGTTAAGATATAATAATATATACATGGAAAGAATGGCAAAATGAAATAAGGCAGAGAAATGAGGAATACAAGAACAACAATATATAAAAAAGACAACAACAAATATACCATAATGCACAAATATCTTTACAGTTTGCGTTGAAGGCAATTACTTTGATAAGATCGTGCTACTTCACTCCACTGTCCACTCATAATGACTGGAGGGAGAGCTGAAAAGCAAACTCACACCCGAGCATGTGTCGCGCTATCAGCGTTGTAATCATTCAGCGAGTAACTTTATTTTAAAAACACCGCTGTGGCATACTTTATGGTATGAATAAGAGAGTGCGCCTCAAAGTATGCTAAGCGGATGTTGCCTCCGTGTTAAATTGGAGTAGGAAGTGCACAAAACAAAAAAATATTTATTTAGCAAGGTAGATATCTATTTCAATCGCGTTGTGCGTCTGTAATTATTCTTTTACGCAGTATCTGTGGTCATAGCAATATGTCAAGTGGCGAATGCGTGGAGATAGTAAAGAAAGCAAGTACTCAACACGCTGTGCGAAGACAATGGGTTTGGAAAATGGCGCCACCAAGTGCCGCTCTGTTGTGTCATTATTTAAATGTGACCACCGAGAATTTCATTTATGCTCGTGTATATGTGCGTATCATTTTTTTTTTTTGCCCACTCGCCGTAACCATCTTGTGAGGCGTTCCATGTCACAAGCAGTAGAGAGACGACACAGTGATGTGCTATCACTTTTGCCATCGCATCGTTAGCTAGTAATAATTTTTCATTTACCCAACAATAATGTGGCATGCATAAAGAAGACTCAAGGGGACTTAAAGAGAACTTATGGCGGCAAAATGAGTGGGCTGTTGTAAGTATGTATGCGTGCAGGTAGGCGGAGTTTGTGGCTGCTAATCAGCCCAATGACTTGTAAAATTGTGGCCATGGCTATTAGATTGCGCTAAGCCAACATAAGCTGCACTGTTGGGTATTGGAAGTTATGATAAGTGGCAAGGTGGAGGAGCAATTAATTGTAATTATGTAGAAATAAGAGTGTAGCTGGCGAGGATGGCAACATCAGCTGCATAAGTACTTTAATATGTTTAAAGTTAAGTGTTGTCGTGAAGTTATATGAATGGAATGTTTTGGAACTTTTAAATCAGACTTATGTTAATTTCATTTGATTTTTATTTTTAGTGTAAAGGGCAAAAATTTTCCGAACACATTGCTTTCATTTAATCTATCCGATTTTTTATGGCATTTTTAGACGATTTTTTAGTTACTAAAACAAAATTCGCAAGTTAAAATAAAAATGGAGATATCAATTCACTAGGTTTTTTAAGCTGGGAACGTTTTGGAATTTTCGCAACATATTGTCTTTTTGATTTTTATATGTTTTTCTGATAACAATTTAGTGCATTTTTCGGTGACTTAAGATTTTGCCACATAATTATGTATGTAATATAAATAATATGTACAAATACATACATATATACATACATATATTTGTACCAGAACTAAAAGTGGTACGTTGATAAAAAAAATTACATTTTGTATTATTAATACGGTTTGAAAATTCGAATTATTACAGTTTTGAAAAATTAAATTATGGAACGTTCTCGAATTTTCGAAACATATGGCCCTTATTAATTTTATTTGGTTTGTCCGATAACACAGAATGTTTTGAACATATTTTTCAGACAATTTAGAAGTTTGATAACTACATAATTATTATTAATCAAAAGTCGTTAGTTGACCTAAAAAACAAATCTTTGAACTATTATAATGGTTTCAAAGTTTCGTATCACTAGATTTGTGTCATCTAAAAAAATTGAAAGTTAGGTACGTTTTCAAATTTTCGAAACATATTGCCTTTATGATTTTTAGTGCATTTGTGATAAGACAGATTTTTTTAATGCATTTTCAGAGGATTTATCCTTAAATATTATAATCTAAAAATCGTAAATTGGCATGAAAAATTACTTTTTGAGTTTTATTAACACAGTTTATGCTAGTTTTGCAAAATTTCGAGTGCGGAACGTTTTGGAATTTTGGAAACATACTTTTCTTATGTTGAAAGGTACTTAATACATTAATTAAAGTAATTAAAACTTTATACTAATGTATTAGAATTTGAAAATTTTGTATTACATTAACCGTTCCGAGAAACGGATACGGGGTCAAAAATTCAGCTTCCATGCAGGCTTGCCTTCATTTACTGCTTATATTTGAATTTCTAAAAATTAATATACTAACAAGTTTACTATTCTGTTGCACAAAAAGAGTGAATTGCGGAAATGTTGACTTTTGCGCTAGTTGCTCGGTTTAAAAACATTATTTTTTTTAATTTTCGAAACAACATTTAATTGTTCGGAAAACATTGAAAATGTTTCCCCCTTAACAAAATTAAAGCCCTGTTTTTAAATATAACAAAAATTGTACCTTGAAACGATATGGAATTTTCGAAACATATGCCAAAAATGCACGCAAAAGTTAGTATTTATTTCTAATATATAAAAAATTCATTCTGTACTTTTCAACTGCAATAATTTGACGTTTAAATCAAACTCGAACTTTGTAAATAACACAGAAGAATGGAAAAAATACTACATACAATAACAGAACGTTAATGGAAAACCATTTATCAGCACTTGTAGTACGCTAACTAGTAAAGCGGCAATGCCACAAGCGCCACTTGAATGCCATGCTATATTTTTTTATGCCTACCTTTGTATGTTGCTAGTTTTATAAACAACAAATGGCATGAGTTGCAATTTAAATTTAGTTGAAGTGCATATTTCATGGCATGCGGCATACTTTTGTGAGCGAATAACTACAGACGTACTGCCATCAAAATGTATCGATTCAAACAATCATTTGCGGTGAATGAAAATAAACAAAAATGAAATAACAGACCAAACGAAACTACAAGCAACAGTTTTAAATGGGCTGCAATTTTTCAGAGCAAAGCAATTTAGCCGAGTAGAAAATAGCTGATCGAATGGGCGGAGAGTTTTTGATATTGCCATTTTTCAATATTTTATTTTATGTATGTCTTTTTTTCTTTGATGGCTGTTTTTTCTATTTTATAGTTTTTGGTTTTGTTGTTGCGTTTTTTGGTGGTGGATTTTTATGCTTCGAAACATTGTTAGGAAATGCAGTATGGGTTTTAGTTATAACTGTAGCTTTAGCGCTACACTCTACCCCACAGGGTTGCCTTATAATATGCTCAGGAACAGTATCATACATTTTTTAGAGAATTTTTTTTCTGTGGTTTTCTAACCACAATTCAATTCACTTTTTATGCGAACTTCATAGTTTATTTTTTCGCCAACCAAAAAAACGAAAACAACAACAGTTATTAACAACAAATAATATGGCATATAAATATTGGATATATCCGGACCCACCATATAACTAATGCAACGAAGAAAGCACGTGAACAAAACTAAGTCGGAGGGTGAGCGAATGAGTCACTCTAAGTAGGTTGAGTGAGTGAGTGAGCGAGTGAGCGAGTGAATGAGTGAACCTGGGAATACAATGTTGTTACTGAAAGCGCATTCCAAAAAGCTTTGTTTGTGCACAATTTGATTGATTATTTCCAACTGAGCCGTAGCGGCAACGTGTGACTTGTCTGGCACAGGAATTGAAAGGTAAGAGTAAAGGTTTTCACAGCTCTGTGCCATTTTACACGAAACATTGGTTGAGTACAAAATTTTCGTTTTTTTTACACAAGAAAAATCACACAAAATAGAAAAGTGTGTTGGACGTCTGCGGCAATAACAAAAACACTAACAAAAACAACACCAAAAAACATCAAACAATATAGCAGCTTTCGAGAACGAATGAGTTGTGAAGTTGCTAAAGCGCATGAGACCGCAACGCAACAAAGCATGGCTTTGTAGTTGAGAAGTAAACTTTGCGGTTCGTTAGAATCTCGAAGTAAATTATTGTTTTTAGAGCTTTATTTGAGTTCCATATGTGTTGCATATATGTATGTGTATGGCTGGCTTTGTAAGCGTATAAATAAGTGATAGCCAAAGGGATTTTATTGTTTGGCTGTTGTTATGCTGCCGCTGCGGTGGAACATGTCTCGATGGCAGCGCTACCTTTAGCAATGTGTGTAAGTAAAATGTGCAAAAAGTTTTAGTGATCATACACATACACATATGGATGGTAAGCATAGCTACACTCGGTATAAGCCAAAGGCTATTGTAAAGTCAAACAAATATTTGTGCTAACCCTTTGTGTGTATGTATAAATGTGTATATTTACACATAATCTTTAGCACTCTTTTGCGTATACACTTTAGTGTGTGCGTTTAACTAAACACGAGAGTGAAATTTGTTTTAATTATACTCAAATTTGTGTAAATTGCACACAATGCCTAAGTTGCCGCTTGACAGTAAATAAAAGGAGCAACTGAAGTTTGAAAAAAGATGTTAAGTAGAACAGACAACCATTGTGATGAATGGTAGAAGACATAAAGCTTGTTTGAATTGTCATAAAAGTTATTGGGTACAATAGGAATGAAGAATATTAATGCTATTGGGCAAAGTAGGCATGCAGTAGGTATTGAATAATAAAAAAAAATTCTTACATGAATTATAATTTGAAGCAATCAAAAAACGCACAATGTTGCGGTACACATTTATAAGCTCGTATATAAACTAAAAATTATCGAAGAAGTGCAGAAAGTGGTTTAGTTTCGAAAATTCCAAAACGTTCCCGCTCTTAAAAATGCACACAAGCGCTTCAAACACACTTAATAAAGTATCCCAGCAATTAATATAATAAACAGTGTACAATTTGGAACTTCGTTTCATAAATTCCATATCGTTCCACCAAACAAACATAATAAATAAAATAAGAAGTTAAAAAAAAAACACAAATAACAACATCTAAGACAATTTTAGTCAATTACAACTAATGTATTCCAATTAAATTATCACACACTTTTAGACTTAACAATACTGTTAATTTCGTTTTAATACTTCAAGACTAGACTAAACATTTTGTATGGAAACGCTTATTTTGCTATTGATTTAACTGCACTTTTCTACGAGTAAATACTAATCATTTTTATTTTGGGTTATAAACGAAAATTCGTTAAAAGCTTTTACCTCAAGCAGACCATATTAACGCTGGTAAGAGTATCAAAGAATTATTACTATAGAACAATTGTTCTCAAAAATTCTTAAGGTCAGTTTGTCTTGCACATCACTCTGGAATTTCTTCCGATTTGGAAAATAAAATAATTTGTAAATAAAATAATTTAAAAATAAAATGTGATCTAAAATCTAATATCTTTTCTTAGTACACCACATTGAAAATTTCATTTCGTTCCTTACCATTTCTCCCAAATAAAGCATTGAGCTAACATAAAGTGTTCAAAAGAGGTTAGCACACTATACTGTTTCGAAAATTCTATTACGTCACCTTAAACGTTTTTTGCTAGCAATTTACTGAACAAATTAACTGGAACTCCAAAAAAAAACTATACTATTTCGAAAATTACATTCCATTTCTTACCACTTTAAACAAATTAGGCATTGCGCTGACATAAACTCTTAACACACTATACTGTTTCGAAAATTCCATTTCGTTCCATTATATGTTTTTAGCGATTTTTGCACATTGCTAGCAAATTACTGAAAAAGATTGACTGGAAATCCAAAATATTTTCTTAAATAAAATATTGAAACACATTGGATTTAAAAGCTGATCAATGCAAAGTAGCCGTGCTAAATACATATGTATGTATAATTAGTACTCAAAAATTATTTTATAGATTTCTGCATTCACATTTCATTTATTACGTCCATATATGTTAAGCGTAATACCATTTTGACTAAAGTAAAAACATTGTACAGAAAATGTTTTTACGAAACGCTTCAAAAGAAAATAAAATATACCAACAAATGCAACTGCATCATTAACCTAAAACTGAAACGATAATTTAAATATAATAGCTGTAAACAAACACATGTACACTTAAATACAAATGAAAATATTTTACAACTGTATGCTAACGAGTAGCCTACAAATAGGCGCTAATATTTGTTTCAACAGCGATTCATACATAAATCCAATTAGTGCAAACAACATTTTGCGTGCAACCGAAATGCACAAACAAATGTGTTTTATTTTATGCACAAGCCCGACGCATTTAACCAACACATTTGTGCGAATTTGTGTGTACCGCCCAAATGTATGCAAAATAAATACCAACATTCCTGGCTATTTTATTTGCCTTTATTACAGTGTTTAGCACAAGCGCTTCAAATAATGTTAAACAAATCCGTGACATTGTTCTGTGAACTCTTCCGCGGCATACCAAAATGCCACAAAAGTATTGTCTACATACTTTTAGGCGTACATACGCAAATAAAAATAAGAAATTGCTTGCTAGTTACCACATGATTGCATCCCATGCTTTGCAACAGTTACAAATGAAATATGAAATAAGCAATTACATTTTGATTTTTATAAAAGATCGTACAGTTGAGATATTTAACAACCCTAAAGGTAGGCAATTGTTAAGCGAAAGTTCAAATTGAAGTCAATATTATTTTATCATAAGGAAGAAAATCTCTATTAGGTTTGCCAGCTATTCTAATAATGTATTTTTATGAAATGAAAAAATATATATAAATAAATAAAATTATATGTTTCGAAAATTCCATTTTGTTCCTTTACATATAGCTAACAACGCGTGATTCCAAGTTAATATCTAAACATCTTAATAATGGGGCCAAATTTCTTTCAGCGTTTAAGACCACAGAAATTAATTTCCGTTGAGTTATGAACTTACAGCTTAAAACAAATATGCTTAAAGCACATGTTAAAAGCAAAACTACCTCCTAAAACATGTTTGCTGACAAGTGTTTCGAAAATTCCATTTCGTTCCTCAACATACATTTAATAATTTGTGAGTTTAAATAAATTTTAAAAAAACTAAGCAAAATTTCTCCGATTTCGGTTGAATTATGAGCTTACAGTTTAAACTAAAAACTTATTTCCATGTCATTCTTTAGCGCTATTTAACAATTTAATTAATGCAAAATAAATTATAAATATTTGCCTAGAAATGTTTCGAAAATTCCACTTCGTTTCATATAGTGCTTTCACGCTAATTAATGCAAAATAAATTAAATTCTTAATATAGCAATCACCAAAACTACTCCACATTTCCAAATAAAATTAAGCACGAATCTTATCGCCAATTCTCTTTTAATCCATTCATTCGCGATTACACTGAAACCGCTATTTAAAGTAAAACTTTCAATTAAGCACATGCAGTTTTGTTTTCCGTTGAAAGTAGTTGTTTATTTTGCTGCATACTTTGGTAATTTTGCTTGCCTACTTTTCAGCGCTAACGAATATAAATTTTTTCGTAATTTCTGTGCAATTTCAATAAAAATAAAACTGCAAGCAACTAACTATTAATGAAAGTAGTATAACAACAAAATACCCCATCGCATGCAAACTTATTTCACTTCTCTAGCGATTTACGTTTTTTCGGAATTCGTTTTTTCAGTTATGTTGCTGCTTTTTTCGTAAGTATGCTTTACTCGCACTTTTCGCTGTTTTGCTCGACGTTTGTATTCAGTTCGTGTTGTTTGCTATTCATATATACATATTTGTATACATATATATAATATATATATATATATCGACATATTTCTCTTGTATACCAGCCTTGTTTGCATTTTGCATGTGTAAAGTTTAAAGTTTGCCACCTTGGCTGCCATGTGACCTGCTTTTCCTCGCCTTCATCGCTTTCTCTACTTTTACTTCTTTGTCGATTCTTATTTTACCGTGCTCAAAAAAAAGCGTGTGACACGCAATTACTATTTTTGAGTGGAAAACTTAATAAGTGTGTGTATTTAAATTGATATGTAGCGAAAGTTAGAGGCCCCCACCTGAGTGTAGGCAATGCAGATTTAAGGTATTAAAAGTAAACGCGAAACTATTGAAGTTATTTTTGTTTTTTTATTTCGTGTATTAAGATAATTATTTAAAATAAGTGGAGGTAGACATTTTTTACTAATACCATTTTAGGAAACTAAAGCAGTTACATCGTTATATAATATCTAACTCTATTCAAATATCTTGTCTTATCCCTTATTTCGCCTTAATGAACTAATAAATATATTCCATCGTTTTACTTGAACCTTTAGTAGCAGTTTATGATTCGTAATTCTCAAAGTAAAATGTATGTTTGTATCATTTGTGCCTAGAAGTAATATTTAGGCAGTTTAAATTTTCAACAAGTATCATCATAGAGTCTTATAGCATTGCAGCAGTAATAGTCTCTTTGGGATATAAAGTTTATTTGACACATAATAACAGTTATATATAATATTAGCTTTCATGAGCCGCTTTGAAATTGCCATCGTAGGACTCATTAGAAGAACATTAGCACATAATTTATAAATATATACAAAACCATATGCACATTTCAGCAATATGGAAGCATGTGATTATATGCCTCTAAATGGGCGCTTTGGAATAGGCCACGAAGCAAGATTTGAAGAAAAATAAATATATAATATAACAACGTGTAAAGAGCAAGTAATTTTATAACTGCCTGAGGGTTGGCCACAAAATCGGTTAAAATTATTAGGAGAACTAATAAAACAGATTGATTCATACAACTCAATAACCGAACAGTATTTAAAATCATCGAAAACGAAAAATAAATAAATTCATAAATAAAAATTTGCGCTTAAAGGTATGCTTTGCACATAACATACTAAAAAATGCGCCTTAAGGTATACTTTGCACAAGAAAAATTACAAAATTTAAGAATAATATTTTAAAAAAATGTAAGACAGAATCATCTTATGGTATGGCGAGGGTAGGCCACAAAATCAGTTGGAAGTTTCAGAAAATCGGCTTAATTTACTCGGAGAAGCAATAAAAGAGATTGACTTTGCAAATGACTAATCGGACAGGCTTCGAAACCACCGAAAACGAACAAAATCGATAGTAAATTAAAACATGTGCCAAAATTTATGCTTTACACAGAAACAATTTTAAAAAAATACGCCTACAGATATGACATGAGCAAAAAAAAACTACAAAATTAAAGAAGAGCATTTTAACATAATAATAAAATGTTTTTTTGCTATAAAATTTTTAAATCAAACGGAATATGATTATCTGATTATAATCACAGCAATTTGGAGGATTGCGAACATGTTTCTGATAACAAATAGCACTGAGCGCCTAAATATATGCTATTATTTTTGCTGTTTTTGTTTTTGGAGTGCACAAATAATTGCATCAAGAACTTGAGTGACCTAAATGGGCATGTACAGCTATTATTTGACAAATCTGCAGTAATTTTTTAGCTTGAACTTCTCGCATTAAGTGAACTAATGCTTTGAAAAATAACAAATTTCATCACTGACCAAAATAATGTTTAGTTACCATAAACAACGCATAATCATCAACAGCAGCATTATTTGATTGTCATCAAATTTGCAACACAAAATTCTTGCCAAAGCTCATCCGAGCGGTGCTCATATAAATTTAGCATAATTTATCACACTTTGTCTCTCGGCGGCGCAGTGCACCCGCTTTCTCTTTCCGCTACTGCTTCCCTCGCTATGGTACTTGTTTCGGCTGTAGCGTAGACATGCAACTGCCTGGCCTATTTTGCGGCATTAGACATAATAAAATATACCGTACAAATACATATAAAAATATATATATTTGTAAGTCGATGTAAGTGAGCGCAGCACTGCCGAGCCGAAAACGCTCGAGCGAATGCAGGCCAGAGTGGTAGCCTCAATAAATTTAAATAACCAACACTACACAGCTACTAAAATAACCATAAATTAGTGCAAGGCTGGTGTGTTTGTTGTTGCTTTTGTTACATTTTCCCCACATCAGTATACTTTTTACAACAATATTTTAAAAGAAAAATAACTGTTGTTAGAGCGACTCACATCCAGCGTTGTCTGTTAGCAATTTTGTGTTAATTTTATTTTATTACATTTCATTATAAGACGGCTCAAGTGTACTAAATCTAGGAGAGCATACAAAAAAGCAAGCGAAAAATAGCAACAAATTTCACATAGCGGAAAGAAAGTCGGAGATCAAAGGCGCACAGAATGAGTAAAGGGAAAAAGGAAAAGCTACACTTCATTATGCACATGCATATACCCACACATGCACCCCAATTACCTCATCCTGTTTATTCGCTTGCCAGCAGTTTCCCTTGCTACTTGACTTCTTGACATTTAGTGGCGTGTTTTTTTCTGGTTTTTCTCAAACCTATATATGGCTTAGTTGTATGATTCGAATAATAGTAGCAACTATTACATTTACAACAACTATAACATTAACAAATATTTACGCTAAAGAAATATGCTCGAAAATAAATCAGCATATTTCATTTCGTGCACACTTCTGTCTAACATATTTACATGGTAAATAATAGTAACAAGTAAGGATTACTAGTTTTTATGACTATCAAGCAAAGGAAGCTTACACGCCTAAGTATAGGCTAAGAAGTGTGTGATGTTTACGAGCGTAATGGCAATAAAGTTTGTGGCATCAAGATGCCGGGCATGGTTGCTAGATCTATTACAAATGGCATTCCGTGATGTCTTGTGAATTTGGTTAAGGGAAATCAGCTGGCGGAAACGAAATGGAAAAGGAAATTAAGAAAATAGTATGAAAAGTTGGGTAATAAGTATTTATTATGTGGTGATGAAAAATGTGATAATATAAGCACAAGAATTAAAAGGTGTGCTAAAAAGTCTGTTATTCGAATATTTAGTGTTCTTCAAACATCTAATTTCACTATGTGTTTTAGTACCATTGTTTTAGCCACACAAAAAAGCGCGATAAAGCAATAAAAATATTGTTTCGAAAATCCCAAATCGTTCCTCGGATTGATTTCAGCCAATATGAAGCAGGTAATAAAATTTAAAAAGAAAATATTCAAAAAAACGCATTTTTTCCCTGTTTTGAGAAGCTATAAAAACACTGTTTCGAAAATTCCAAATCGTTTCACGCAATTAATTAGACTTATTGGGCACTCGCAATCAAGTTTTAAAGGAATACATTAAAAAAACATTTTTATTCCTTCAGGTACGCTATAACTGCGAAGCGCTGTCTATCATATAATCATAACAAAACTCAACGGAATTTCATTCTTGCTGTCAATTGTACTTTCTTTTGATTTTTACAACATTTTAATGCTTGACACATTTATATTTTAAAAAAATCTACATCGTTCCTCGTACTTAATTAGACAAGTAAGAAGAAAGTAAAAGTTTTAAAGGAAAATATTGAAAGAAATATATTAAATGCTGTTTTCGTTATAGACAATCATAGCACAAATTCATTTGATTTCCTCACTTCTGGTAAAATGCTATTTATACATACTGTAATAAATTGTTTTTTCTATAATAAATACATTTTTCTCGTTCCGTGCTTTACAACTTCAATTTTACATAAAGTTTAACCTATTTGTAGTAACCTTCCTAAGAAATTTTACGAAAATAAGCAATTTCCATATTTCTACTGTGGAAACCAGATTTCGTTCCAATTTTATTAAACTTTATTTTTTTTTACTAAACTTTATTTTTTGACAAAGTAAACTTATAAATTCAACTAAAACTTCAAAAAGTGTTTCAAATATTTCATTTCGTTCCCATACCTTTTTTCGATAACGCTGACTGAAAAAACGTTAAATTAAGACTATTAGCAGTATATAACAAAGTGTTTCGAATATTCCAGGTCGTTTCTGTGGCAACAATCTATGCAAATATTTTATATTTAGCAAATCGTTATGTTTTTCAAAAATTTCTGTGGCGGCAATATTTGGCAAATGATCATGCGTTTCAAATATTCCAAATCGTTTCTTTGCATACAATCTATACAAAAACTTTGTATTTAGCAAATTACAATTTTTTAAAGCAATATCACGATTTATAATTACAGTTTAACATACATTTAGGGTATGCATATATACATATTTGTCTTGTTCTCATTTATTCAAGCCTAACCAATTTGCCGCTGGCACTGAAAAACCGCATTTCGCAAACTATTTTGAGTCCCGGCAATATTTTGCTTAAAAAAGCTTACGTTTACTTAACGGTAAATTCAATTTAAAATCATTGCCCGCCATCAGGTGCACAAAGCTCATTCAAAGAACTAACTTTTGCTTGCATAAGCTCATTTAAGGTGCCGTTCCGCTTGAACTCGCAATATTGCAGTTAGATAAAAGTGGCACTAAACATATACGCACATATGCAAGTGAGTAGAAGTTAGGAATAAATTGCAAACTGCGCTACTACTTTAATTGTAAATTTTGTTGCCGCGCCGCATTCACCCACACTTAGCTGGAGTAGGGCGGTCATGTGTGTGGCCCTACTCCAGCTGCAACTCATAAGCTCTAAAGGTAGTTAAGTAGAAACGTGTGCCGTCGTCTCGTATGCGCTGTCTAGGCCATTGACTGCGCAGCTGCTGCGGTTGTTGTTGTTGCTGGTTGGTAAGATGGTATTGGTGATGCCATAGGCTTAAATAAAACTTTTTCTATATGTTAATTATGGCTTTGGAAAATTTACTTTTTATGCGCATAAATTCAGCTCAGTGTATGCCACCGACGTGCATGTGTGTGTGAGCATCATGCTTTGTCGTGCCACATCGCTAAATACACATGTTTTTGGGCGCAAGAAAAGTTTCCGCACGAAATTCGAATTTTCGTAAGTTCTTTCGTTAATAATCCTCAAGCTGATCTTATGCGGCGATATGCGCCCTGTTGTAGGCAATGCATAGTTTTAGCACACGCTGTTATTAATCGTCTGGTAGAAGTTTACTCACAATTAAATTTACGCAAGTAACGTAGCAGCTAGAGGCAATATTCCTATATGATTGGTAGGCATTAAAGTTGGTAGATAGTAATTAATTAGAAGATTCTTGTCAAATTTGCTAAAGATAAGTGGAGTGGATATGGAGTGCTGTGTAAAGGTTTTAAATTTGTGAGGAAACTTCGTCTCGGTTAATTCTAATATGTAAATGCTGTTGGCAATGCCATTAGTTTACTATGAGTTAGCTGTAACAATCATGTAATATGTGCTGTAATTTGAAAGTTAGTTGATTTAAGTACGCGAAATGAGGTCTGAAACTACATAAAATAGTCGAAATCGCATTAGAAACTAAACATTAAGCTGAAATCGTTATTTTCAAGGAATGGTTGCAGTAGCGACAAAATGGAATTTTCGAAACACCCTTTTCATCTTGCTTCTAAAATAAATTACTGACTATTATTAACTTCTAACCCACTAAATGACTAAATGAAAGTCGAGGAACAATTTGGAATTTGCGAAACATATAGTTTATCACTTTTTACTGACATAGCAACTTTGTGGCCGCATAATGAAAGAATATAAGTCAAGGAACAATTTGGAATTTGCGAAACACATACTTTGCTAGTTTTCACTAATTTTGTAGCAAGTTTGCATCTTTTAATTTGAGCAATTGAAGTCAACGGAAAATTCCAAATTTGTGAAAAATATACATAATATGTTACCTTTTAATATGCATAGTAAGCCAGAAATAATTAACTATTCAAAATATAAAATAAAATTCCGAAGGAAAATATGATAAAAAGACATATTTTTTTATGTAATTTTTTTCATAGTTCAGCAAGAATGAGTTTCATATAACGAAATGGCACATACGAAATGCTAACTATTTTTTGGGGTTACGTACGTACGTACATATGTACCACAAGGTCAGAATTGAAGACCTTCCAAGTTTTTTCTCGACATCTGTAATTCGAAGAAATTATAAAAAATGACGAGTTTCCCAGTAGGCAAAACAGAAAAGACGTCAGTTAGCCTTTATATGCTACTAAAATGTTTTACATTTATGTTTAAGAATACGTCTTATGCTAAAACGTGAGTATAATGTCTGAGACATTCCTGAAACTTCTGAAAATGAAAAAAAATAATCGCGGCACAAAGATCTATCTTTGAAATAAAACGGAATTTAGGGAACACTTCATATTGTATATAAAGGTAGAAACAAAGTAATATAACCACAAAAATTAGTTTTCGGAACAAAATGCAATTTTCGAAACACCTCAGATTGCATATAAAAGTTTAAACAAGGGGATATAAAATTAAATAAGGACATTAAAAAGCTTTGGGTCTGCACTGGAACGACTTGGAATTTTCGAAACATTACGATATACTGAATGCTAAATGTCGAAATATTATAATCTGCAAAGACAATGGCTAAAGAACTTAGCGCGAAACAAAAATGTTCTATAATCCGCGAAAACAGCGGCTAAAGCCCTTAGAGCGAAACAAAATTATACTCGTACACATAGCGATTAAGTTGCTTTTAAATAAGTTTAGCTCAAAACCTTCTTTATATAAATTCTGGGTATTTTCGTAACAATTAAAGGAAATCTCGCCGTAAATCACAGTGATTTGACATGTCTACTGACAGTTTAAGCAACACATTTCAACAAGCTGAGAAATTCCAAATCTCGCAAATAAATAGCGACAGTCTAGCAAACCAAGCAGTCAGTGGATAACTATGCTACACATACCTGAAGGCTGCTTACTTTCAATTTATTTCGCAGCAACAAACAACGTGAGCAGGCACAGATTACAATAACAAAAGCAGTTGTACAGTTTTACAGCAAGAAATAGAATAAAATAAAGAAAAGCTGTTTGCGTCTGTTACAACAAACAACTTTTAAGCGAAATGCTCCTGCTTTCAAGTTAACTAAGCTGGGCTAAGCAGACGTTTTACCACGGTAAATACATATATATGTATATACATATGTTCCTTACATATAGCGTAGTATAAGTGTGGGAGTGTGTGTGCTCACACGCACACATATTGCATACATTTCGGTGCTTAGCTTTTTATTTGCCTAGTGCGTTGAATATATGTGAACAATTATCACGGGAATTCGTAGCAGCAGCCTTTCATCATCGTCTACCCCCAAAAGTATGCATATGAAAGCTGCCTTCACAGCTTGTTTTACACTTTACGAGATTTTCCATTAAATTTCATTTTTCGGCAACAATGAAACAAAAACAAAATACCATATCCCAAACGGCTTAAGTGCGAAGCCGGCAAGCAGATGACGGCGGCAGCGTAGAAAACTACAAGATCCCAGCACAACAAAGAAACGATTTTGTCGGGATTTTATACACCCACATAATTGTTATAGCCAGTTTTTGTTGCTCTTACGAGAGAGAGAGAGAGAGAGAGTGTGTGTATGTGTGTGTGTATGTGAGTCTTTTACAATGTCTCACTTCATCAGGCATTCCGGGCTTTATGCGCTACTTTCCGCTGGCGCGATTGTTGTCTTAACCCACAGCAGCTGTTTTGAGTAAGCCTCGGGGGCACATCATAATATAAAGTGCTGAAATTCCTGCGCCTTTACATACTTGCAGGCAGTGGAGTCGCACAACAAAGACGAGAAAAACTGTATAAAGCGCTTACTCAACAGAAAAGTTGCATAAGTAGTGACTTTATTTTACTAGCGGAATGCTAGGCAATATAGGCGCGCGCTTATAGATTTGCGTATACCAAAAAATGTAGCATAACTTTAGGCTAAACCGCGCGCACAAGCTACTTTTCACAGGCACACACACCTATGCACATATTTACTGCAAAAGGTTGCCATTTACTACAGATAGCAGTTACTTTGTGCTCTTACTATTATTGTTGTTGTTTTTGTTGCGGTTACACGCTCTTGTTTTCCGCTTAATAAAAGTCGAAAAATATGAAGTGTAAAAAGTGGCGAAGCATATATGCATATATATGCATATATATATATGTATATGCTGGTGTACCCACACAAAAATAGGCGAAGAAGCAGCAAATGCGCCCAAAAGTATGCTAAATAGCTGTGAAACTGCGAAATAGCTGCGCAACTTGTTGTGTTGGCTTGGCTTGCTCGTTTGCTCGATTTTTGTTTCCATGTTTCACTCTACTTTCGCGTTGTTGCACTATTTGAACTTTTGCTCGGCAAAATATGTTACTGTCTTGTATTTTTCGTTTTTCGAGCGCTGCGTTTACACATTATTGTCCTGATTTTTCAGTTGCGCGTTTTTATATGGTACACGGGCATATATTTTTTGTGGTAGTGTGGCGAGTGCGAAAGTGGTGTAAAGGATGTGGCTATGCAGTCTTCTTGGTGTATTTTGGTAACCTTAATTCTACGCATAATTTTCTTTGCCGAATTTTGTTTATTATGTACTTTTATATGTGGCAAATTTTTGCGCTTTAATTAAAGGGGCTTTAGTGGTTGGCTTTGCCAGTATGAGTAAATTAATAACGAGGACCAGAAAAGAAAGTCATATTCCGACAAAATTTTTATTCTCGGCTAGGAGCTAAAGCAAAAACTTAACATATATTTTTTCGCAACTTTTGCCAGAGACTATTTTTATCCTTTCTTGTGCTCCATTTAGCACAAAATGGATTTAAATTTTATCCAAAAATCTATAAGTTGGTATCAGCTTAATAGTCCAGTTTAATAATACCAACATTATTGCTGAATTATTTATGAACATGAATTCATGGAGTGTATACAAAAATTCCAACGAAACTGAAAAAAAAAAAATTTTACCGCTCTTGGTCAAAAATATAAGCAGCGTAAATTTTCTCGCTATATGTATATCAGAGATCATCAAAAAGGAAGAAAAATTAAACCAGGGAAACGTTTCAACAGTTGCAAGAAAAAACTTTTGAGCTTAATAGAAACTCATTCTCAGAACAATAGTTCAAGAACTAATATGAAAGTACTAAGTAAATGTTGTTTGGACCAAATTGCAATCACAACTAACGGGAAATTTAACTTTTTAGCAAATATAAGTTTCAATAAAAATAAATATATTATTTTGCCAATAGATGGGTTTAGTACTCTGTCACTCGCTTTGTATGAGGGCTGGATGATATTAGGTTGTACGGCGTTAGAAAGATATGGTTTTAAATTAAAATTATTAATGTGTTATATTATTAATCTGCAGGTTTTAGATATTTGTGTCATAGCTTGACTTAGTACTGTTTAAACATTTATATTATTAATCTGCAGGTTTTAGATATTTGTGTCATAGCTTGACTTCGTACTGTTTAAACAAGCGTTAAATATCGATAACATCAGAGGGAAAGGACGCCATATTTTATTGCTTCTGCCAGCCATAAAACAGTGATACTTATACTACAATTCTTTTCATAATCATAAATATTTTAATATGACTACATATTGTGAATATTGGAAAAAGTTTCTTTTAAAAATCTTTCAAGAGTTTTATTGATAAACATAATTACGATTAAATTGATTTCAAATAAAAATCGATTACATGGCTTAGGATGTTGAAAATACGCTACTTTTCGAAGCCTCCAAATCACAACGGAATTTCAAGAAGGTTTGAAACGAATTAGTCTACGATGCTTAGCAATAGAGAAAAGTTACAAAAAATCTAGAGCGTTCTGAATAATATCAGCTCTTATTCGGAAAATTAACTTATGTCCAATATGAAAGTTTTAACACATTACATTGGTTGGAAATCTCAAGGGTATGCTTTTGGTACTTCGCTGCAAAACAACATGCCATCAAAGCTGATCAGCACTGGTTTAATTAAACTTAGGTTAGATTAGGTTAGGTTAATCTGATAAGCCAATAAGCCTTACATATACCAGTTTGGACCTTTTCGATACCAGATGGAGTTCAATTGCTAAGTCCAAGATGAATAGTCATCGTTTAAGATGCGCTTGACCCGACTTTTAACAGACTTTGCTACCTCATTGTCGATACCTGCTCCAATGTATCAGACCGAGGGGATCCCAGATGCTTACAGCTGTTTCAGGTTTAAACGATTTATCTATCGAACTTTAATGTGAAGAGAAAATCAGAAGCGAGTTTTTCATTAAATATTTTGTTTCGAATGGAATCCCGAGTTTTTCATAAAGTTTTATGTTTTCAATGTAATCCCAGCCGCGAAATGATTCAAAATGTTATAGCAGTGTTTTAGGGAGTCTACTTTATTAGAAGCAATGGTATTTAAGTGACACCAGGCATCCAGTGAAATTCGTGAAGCCAGCGAAAGCTTGTCTCATGCGAGTCGACCATCAATCCCTTTTAATGACGATAACAATGAAAGGTTAAAGCAACCATGCTTCAAAATAGTTGTGTTGACATCAGAGAGATAGTAGAGGCACTCAACAGCTCATATAGATCAACACAGCAGATTTTGGTTATTGTTTACGGTATGTAGTGTGGTAATGCAAGACGCGCACTAAAAGAACTGAAACTTCTTCAAGAAGGCGTCTAGTAGAGGTCCCTAAAGATATGCTTAACAATATACCTGCAGCTTCGAACAATACAGTAATCAAACGCATTACTAATGATGGTGAGATATGTGTTTGTGGAATATGTTGTCGAAACTGTCCAACAAGCGATTATCGCTCCAAAAATGAGTGGAAACCGAAAAATGCACTGAAAGCGCCTTACCGCAGCCGTGATATGTAAGAAGTGTATGGAAAGTTTAATGAGTCTGTTTCTAAAGGTGGTAGTAAAGAGTTGTATTGAAAATATCTTATAAATTGAGCAGGTGGTTCGAACGTACTCTTCTGTATATATGGTAAATGATTTTACACCAAGATCGACATTAGCTACTCTTCGTTTAGGCCACAGACATTTTTTTTTTTTTTTGTACTATTCCTATAAAATAACGGTTGATCCCAGTAGACGTACTTTTTTCATTATCCGTGAGTCGACAAAGGTTTGGTATAGATTGTGGGCCGGTGGAAACTTTGATTTTCAAAATTTTTCAAAAACGAACCAGTGAGAACTTAACCATCAATGGCGACAACATAACCGACTAGTTGATGCCTGAAACGGTGACACTTCTCACACACCACACAAATTGATTTATTGAGAGAACACATCGGTAAACAGATAATTTCACGTTTTGTGCCGGTCGTTTGGTCACCAAGTTCGTGTGTGATCTCACTGTTAGACCTTTTCCTGTGGAAACCTGGACATCTTTATATATGAAAATCACGTGTCACGTTGTTTGTTCGCGATGGACTCCTAAACAACTGAAACGATTTTAGTAAAATTTAGTACACTGTATCCAGATCGAGCCAACTTAGAAGATAGGATGTTGAAAAACATTCATAAGTAAAAAATTCAGTGAAAGCTTTATTAAGCGCACAACTGTATTAACTGGACAGAAAGACTGGTAATCAGATTTTGAGAAAGCAATTCGTTATTTTTTCTAATATAACTTATTTGTATATTCAATATTATATTCATATTCAAAATTAAATCTCAATTACAATCCTTTGGATTCCTACACCGACAAAAACGGGTATGACATGAATAATAGTATAAAATGTATACCATAGCAACGCGTGGCCGGATCCACTAGTGTAATATAGAAATCTAAAGTCTATGCGGACAACCCCTATGCGATTCAGGCCATGGAGTGAAACATCATGCGTGTCATTCGCAGTCAAAATGCCCGAATGAGTCATTGCAAATTAGACTTACCGAATATGATTTGAAACGTAGCCGCGGCCAACATTTAAAAGGGATAATCTTCAGAACATAAATGCCAACGAAAATTCTTTCGTATGATAGTAAACATTTTTCGGTAAATTTAAAGTTAGTGTGTTTCTTCTTTAAGGGAGTAGGGAACCTCGAATAGATCTATAGATATAGATTAGCACTATAGAAATATTAAAAAAAATATATATATGTTTATGTTCAAAAGTTCCTTGAAAAAAAAAAGTATAATTTACTGTATAAATACATCTTTCTGTTTTATAATTTGTAATTTAAACAGCACACCTCGCAGTTTTATGTAAATAATATACGCATATAACCGCTATATCACTTAAATAACGCCAAATAAACACATAAGAATATGCATAATAGTTATTTCGGTCTTAACTTACATTACTACCTTACAATGCCTCAGTGAAATTCAATTAAAATCACTTGTTCATGCAAATAATAATGCAATTACTGCGTAAAGAAATTGCAAAAACTCCACATACACACATATATATAAAAATATATTACAGTATGTGCGTACGTGTGTCGCTTACACACCTATAGCATATAAAATTAATTTGTGAAATATTGAAAGTTGTTTGTACTCACGGACTGCATCAACGCCAATTGTTGTTGTTGGATTCCAGGTTAACAATACCAACAGCAATAGTGTGGCTATGCTGGACGTGGCTGAAATCGCGCTGTTAAGCTTGCGCACAGTGCACGCTATGGCGGCGGCTATGACTGTATGTGTGGGTGGCTTATTGTTGGGTGTGTTTGTTGTTGGTGTTTGTGTGACTGCAACATAATTGTTGGCTGCTGGCAGTGCTGCCATTTGCAGCCCCATATTATTGGTTTTTAAGTTGAGCTGTGTTCTGAAGCGATAGCAGCAGCAACAACAACAACAATAAAGGTGTGGAAGTTTTGAGTTGCAAGTGATTGCTTTACTTGTGATTTTCTTTTTGTTTCTTGTTTTTCTTTGCGAAATAAATTTGCTTACGTTGCAATTTTCTTTAAAGCTTTCGTAGTAACCGCTGCAACTAGACTTACTCGTTGGCTAGTCGATCTGCGGGCGGCATTTATATGTATTTAAATAATATGTATTTTAAAAGTGTTGTTGTTGTTATTTTTTTTTTATATTTTTTTTTTTATATTTTTCTTCTTATTTTTTTGTCTTCATATACTTTCTGTTCCTTCAAATTATGCTGAAAGCTTTTTTTAAGTTTTCAATGCGCTTTTGCAATGCTTAGTAGCTTTCGTGCTTTTTCACATTTCTCGCTGATATTGCACTAACTCAATTATCTTTTCTAGCTGAACTGAGCTGAAAGTTTTATCTGCATTATAAGAGCTTTTTTAGTTTCAAGCTTTGTATCAAACAGCTGATCTTAAAGCTTTTATCTGCTTTATATGAGCTTTACGTTGTCAAGCTTTTTAGGCGCTTTTTGCTGCTGAAGATTATTTTGCTTCCTTCTTTGTTTTATTTCACTTTATATCTTTTAATGCGTTTCTTAACGCCTATCTTGTCATAACTTTTATCTTATTTCGTGATATTTTACAGTTTTATTGCATGCTCGTAGCTTTAGCTTTGCTTACGAGCTTTTTTCTGTAACCTCAAGCTTGCATTTAATTTAAGTTTGCAATTTTTTTCAGCTTTCTTTCTGCTGTTTACTCATATTTAGCACCACATTACTCTTATTCATATGTTTGATGCTTTCTACGGAGCTTTCTTTTTAGCTTTTATCTTATCTTTTATCATCTACTGTTCAATTCGTACTTAAACGTAGCGGCACTTGTCAATTTCGCCTGTCTCTTTAATTTAGCAAAATTCCAATTCTGCTCTATAATTCTGCTTTCCAGCTATCTTTCTTCTTGTCAATTGCTTATATCGCTCTCTTGCTCTCGCTTGCTGTCGTGTGCTCTGTCTCGTTTGTGGACGTTCGCTAGTGCTTTGGTCTCGTTTCACTTGTCACGTATAGCTGGCATGCGGACTACAGTGACACATCAATAATTTGACAGTTGACATTTGCCAGCGTTTGACAGTTGTATTTACCGTTACAACGTTAACAAACGTTCACAGCAACACATATGTATTGCAAATATAAAAGTTAACAAATATACAGTTAACGAGCGCCATTGTTGTTTTGTGACATCGGCGTCACAGAGTGCAAGTCAGCGCAGGGGCCAAATACGAAAATAATAAATGAGAGTTAAAGTGCAGACAGACAAGTGCAATGACATTTTCCGGCAAAGAGTGACAGTACAAAAAAAAAATGTGGTCGCAAGCGCAGACGTGGTTTTTTATTTAATTTAATTTTTTTTTTTTTGTTGTTATATTTTTTGTTTTTTTTTTTTTCAATTTGTGTTTATGCCGTTTGCCGTTGGTACGAATATTTTTTGCAGTATATATTTTGTTTATGTTTTTTTTCGTGCATTTGACAGTTCAATTCGTTGCGTATTTTTGTGATTTAATTTTTTTTAGTTAAGATTTTTAAATGCATTTTGTACCAGCAGAATTAGTTGTATTCATTTTAATATAAATTTTCTTTAATTAGCGTTTCATTATTTTCGTTTACATATATATGTTTTGTTTTTGTTGTTTTTGGTTTACCATTTCAGTCATTCGTGGATGGCATGACATGCCGCGTGAGCCGAAAATCATCAGAGATAACGAGATGTGTCAGTAGATGCGATGTCATCATCATCATTATTGGCATGCAGTGCATTGAATGATATGTCAAAATTGTTTCAAGAAATAACGGTAGTTTTGGTGGTGGCGATGGTGGATGCAAATGTATTGTTGTTGGTAGTTGTCAATTTCATGCGGCAATGGTATTTTGATGTGGTCACGCGCATAGCAACACACATGCATTAGCAACAACAATGACAACAATCATAATGGACATTTGCCGCGTGGCGGGGTTTTTATGGTGACGCGTCCAACAGCAGCGGAAGCGCATTGTGCAATTTGACATTTTAATTAGTGGCCACAAATAAATTCAGAGACGCAGTTTCATGGCATATCGCAAGGTTGTTGTGGTTGTTGAATTTTCATGATATCAATTTGTTTTTGTACCATTTTCGTATTACAATTTTTGTTGTTGTTGCAGTTTACGCCATTACGTTGCATCGACACAAACATACACACACATAGTTGTAAAAATGTACGTCGTTGCAGTTGTTGTCAACGCCGTTGTTGTTTGTGTGGACGAAAAAAAATTGGAGGGAAATTTGTTGTTAGCTAAAGATACTTTTACCTGTTTGGAATACTTTGTTTCGTGATTGTAATGCTTTTCTTGTAAATTATATAATATTCTTTGAACAAAATCTATAAGGTTTGCTCAGTGTTTCCCTAACGCTTAAACGTAGAAGCCGTAGTTTAACCAAGTGATTGCTTTTTGTTGACTCATTTTTATATTATTTTGTTGTTATTTTAAAAATATTTTTTATTAATTTATAAATATTTATATAATTTATTTAAAATTATTATTGAAATTGCTGAAAGGAGAAACAAAACAGTTTATGTTAGTTAAAGAACTACTCGCATAGCGGCAATATTTGGCCTCGTATGGAAAATATTTTGAAAAAAATCGAGTAAAAATTTGGTTTGGATTCATCTAGATAAAATTCATATCACTAAGTCTAACGCACATTTAAGTACTAAAATGTCAATTTTTACAAAAATTTTAGTACTAAAAAATGTATAACTAAAATTTTAGAACTATTTTTTTTAAATATTTTTGAAACTAGAACTGAAATTTTAGTACAAAATATTAATTTCCACTAAATTTTGGTACTATAATTTTAGTAATACATTTTAGTACTAAAATATAACTTCTTACTAAATTTTAATACTAAAAATATATAACTTAAATTTTAGTACTAATTTCTTTTAAATGGTTTTTTTGCAAGAACTCATATCTGTATATCTGTAAATTATTTTGCATTTTAATAACTTGTATAAAAAATTGAGTAATAAAACTTTAGTACTAAAATGTTAATTTTTACTTATTTTAGTACTATAATTTTAGTAATACATTTTAATACCAAAATATCACTTTTTACCTAATTGTAGTATTTATTTTAGTTACTATATTTTTAGTTTAGTACTATATTTTTTAAAAAGATTTTTGCACTAAAACTCATATCTGTATATTTGTAAGTTTATGTATATCACTTAGTCTTACGCATTTTACCAATTTGTGCTGAAAAATTTAGATCTAAGCGTATTCTCTCATATACATATGAACTAGGATAATTTTAATATTTTAGTATCAAAACTTTATTTCTAATTTTAAATTATTAATTTAATAAATTTTAGTACTAAAACTTTAGTTTTAAATTCAATTTTTTTTTTTTTTTTTTTTTTTTTTTTTTTTTTTTTTTTTTTTTTTTTTTTTTTTTTTTTTTTTTTTTTTTTTTTTGGAAATATTGTTGTTAATCCAAACCATATAAATTTGTGCTAAAACTTTCCTTCTAAGCTCCATATACTAGAGACAATTTGAAGCAAGTAATGTAAATAATTTTAACGCTGGAAAAATTTAGTACTCAATAAGTACCAAAAAAAATTAGTCACTTTTTTTGGTTGACATGTTTTTTACTAAAATTGTAATTTTTTTAGTTAATATTTTTTGTCATACAAGTCATACAAGTCATATAAGTCATATTTGTATTCCTCCATAAAAGTTTGTATCACAAAGGTCAATCCCGTTCACGTCGCTGTACTAAAAGATTTAGGCCCAAAATTATTCTACAGTGTAACAGAGACTATTCAAATCAAATCGAATTCTTAGTACTAAAAACACAAAAACTTTTCTTAGTACTACTAAATTCAATCATATACTAAAATACTAATGATTATTTTGGCTATGATTACAGATGTTACTGGCAGTTATACCAACCTAGAAAAAAGCAAAACAAAACATTTTGATGCATGGCTTTTCGCGATTTTAAAATACAAAGATTTACTATTTTTTGTTCACTGTACTAGTTATTATGTCAAATTATTTTTTCATATTTAATTTTATATTTTCTAATATATCTCGTGTCATCAACACTTAGCAAGCGAAAAACGCAAAGTTAAGCATTCATAGACCTATACCGATATTAGTTTTCGTGCTTAATAGTTCTTACTCTCCAATCATTTACACAAACCAACTTCACGATATTTTTGCCTAACTGAAAGTATCCACAAAATTCAAAACCAACACTCTACGAGTTCATGCCCGTATCGCCCATTAAACGCTAACAACATTATCGATTCGATCAGAAATCAATTAAGTTCATATATTTACGACACGCTTGCCTAACAGCGAACGAAAAAAAGAAATGAAATGCTGTTCGAAGAAAATTCATAACGAAATACTGCCAATATTAACAGTGTAAAAGTAGTTTTAGGTGCATTGACTGCAGTGCCAAATGTCATAGTCAAGAAGCCAATGAACGCAGTAAGAAAATGTCAATTAAAACTTATTACAAACATTATATCGACTCATTACTTACAGAGGAAGCGGCTAGTACAAAACAGTGTAAGCAAAATAACAGGAACGGACATATAGGAAATGAGTTACAGCGGAAAGTAGCTCGTTCAGAGGTAACGGCATAAAGCAAAATTTAGGCGGTGTCTTGCAATCGTTACGAAATATACCTTAATTTATTATTTAATATAGTTTTTGAACGAATAAATTATTTTATATTATTTATTGAATTTGAGTTAGTAAAGCCTTAAATTTTTTAAATAAATATATTAAACGTAGATTAAAAGCACTTGAATGAAAGCTTAATTTAACAAAACTCTTAATGAAGTCAGTTATTTATTTCATCGTTTATGATGTAAGAAATTCACTAACTGATTAAAGTAAGATACCGTCTGAAACACTTGAAAGAGTCAGTAATTTATTTGGGCAATTTTAATTTAATTTATTCGCTAATTGACTAATTTAAGAGATTGTATGAAACACTTAATTAAGTCAACGAGATTTTGTTGGTTTTGTGGTCTAAGAAATTCGTTAATTGACTAAATTAAAAGACGATCTGGCACACTTAATTATATAAGTGATTTAGTCATTTTTAGTGTAAGATATGCACCAAATTGAGAGCCTGACGAAATTCAAGAGCTGCCATTTCATCCAGAAAAAAAGAAACGCTTTGGTGTGGTTTGTGGGCTGGCGGAGTCATCTGTCCATATTTCTTCAAAAATGATGCTGGTGAGAACGTAACCGTCATTGGCGACCGATATCACGTCATGATTGATGAATGATAGTAAAACTCGATAGTTGGTTTCAACAAGATGACGCCACTTCTCTCACATCGCATTAATCAATGGATTTATTGAGAGACACTTCGGTGAGCAGAAAAATTCACATTTGAGCCGTTCGATTTGTCACCAAGTTCGTATGATATCACATCATTTGACTTTTTCATTTGGGGATATGTAAAGCTTAAGATTCGTTCGGACAATCCTGTTTCGATTCAGGCCTTGGGCCATCGAAAATTGGTCTCAACGGATGGATCGTCTGGTCTGCGGCCAACATTTGAAAGATATTTTCTTAAAAAAAAATAACCGCCAAAGAATGTACTTTCGAATTATTATAAATAACTCCCCATCAAATTTGGAAATTTTTATTTTTCCTTTCAAAAGTAGAGAACCTCGAAATGGAGCATCCTTTAATATTTTCTAGATTTGTAAAACTTTTTCTTTTTCTTTACGTTCGTATTAAGTTTGATTTCTATACGAAAATTAATGTGTGTTTGGCAGCTGTTTACGTAAGAGGCGAACAGTTGATCAGTCCGGGTCAAATTTGATATGAAGTGCATTTTCGTGAATTGCATATGTGATGTTCAGAAGACTTATTTCTCGTTCATGGTTAATTAGTTATAGTATCTTCCCATTTTTTTTTTATTATTTCGGTTCAGTTTAATTTTAATTTATTTTAGTTCCTACTCATTTTATAAACAGTTATTTTAAGGTCGCAATTACACTACAATTCGGTGAAAATTTATCTCGTAGAATCAGCAGCAAAGCAAGGCGCCGAAAATTATCAAAGTTGAATGAGCGCAAAGAGATTGCTGTACACGAAAAAAGTACCAAAAAAATAGAGCAAAAGCAAATAGAAAGGAGATTCGTACAAATTGCCGAAATTGCAGATAAACCGGAAATGTTGCCGGCAATAAATAGACAAGGGTAAAGAGGCCGAAAAGAAGGAAATTGGCAAAATACAAATAAAAGTAAAAAACGCAAAGCAACAAAATTGGTTGAGGGTAAAGTTTTCGTGCCGCAAAGGTGTTGCCAGAATGGTGGGAGGCAAAATATGTTTAATTTTCTTTGCTTTAACTGAACAGAATACTATTTGTGAAGCAGGCTTCCACCCACTTAGCGCCAAGCACAAGCAGTCAAGCAACAAATAAACTCAACAAGCAGCAATTAAATGGGCAAATGCCAAATGTAAGAAAAAAATCGAAAAATAAAACGAAAACTGAAACAGAATTAAAAAAAGGAAAATGAAGTACCAAAAGTGATCGGTGTAAAAAATAGATTGAGACGAGGACGAAGCGCCGAAGAAAAACAAAAGTGGAGAAAATTATTGAAAGGAGAATATTGAGCGTAGCAACAAATCGTTTTTGGCGCAAGCTGAAGGCCAAAGGACAAGCAAAATCGTTTCGGTCAAAAGTCAAGCGTGACAAAACAAATACCGCTAATGCCAAGCTGGCGATAAGCGCTGCCAAAAGATTTTCAATAGGTGGAGATATACATATATAATATACGAAATAACTTAACGGTAGACATGTGTATATTTTTATATAAGCAATAAAAACAACAACAACAGCGTGGTTCAAGCAACCTGTAACGTATAACGTGTCGGCTGGCAGTTTTCACAAACACCTAAGCGACAGTGCACAGCACCAAAGGATGTGCCAACAACTGGCAGCCGCACTGCTTCACTGTCGGGTTGGGTGACTTGGGAGATTTCTATTATATTTCTTGTTTTTATTTTTTTCTGCAGAGTATGAAGGAAGCAACCATCCGCAATGTCAACTCATTTGTTGCCACACAAAAACTAAACAAGAAAAACTGTTAAGTTCAGCTGCATCGAGGCAAAAATACCCTGCACAGTTGCATTTTTTATAATCGGAGTTTGCAACGCGGTCTTGGACAATAATTTATGGCAAATTTCATAAAAGTATATTGTCAAATAAAAGAGTTTGCCATACAAGTACTTTATTTTAATTGATCAGTTTGTATGACAGCTACATGCTATAGTGATTCGATCTGAACAATATGTTCGGAGCTTGTAGTGCTGCCTAAGAAAATAACATGTCCTAAATTTCTTGAATTAATCTTATTAAATCCAAATTTTTTTCATATAAACACTTAATTTTGATTGGTCAGTTTGTATGGCAGCTATATGCTATAGAGATCCGATCTAAACAATTTCTTCGGAGATTATAACGTTGGCTTAGACAATAATCCATGCTGAATTTGGTGACGATATCTTGTTAAAACAAAAAGTTTTCCAACACAAGGACATTATTTCGATCGTTCAGTTTGTATGACAGCTATATGCTAAAGTGGTCCGATCTGAGCAATTTCTTTGGATATTACAATATTGATTTAAATAATATAGTAGTTCAAATTTCGTGAAGCTAACAAGTCAAAGGAAAAAGGTTTTTCATACAAGGACAGGATTTCGATCGTTCAGTTTGTATGACAGCTATATGCTATGGTGGTCTGATAACGGTGATTCCAACAAGCCTACATCCCCTTGATGAGAAAAGAACGTGTACAAAATTTGAGATCCATATTTCAAAAATAGAGGCACAAGTTCGCTTATATACGGACTAACAGACAGAGGTTAGCTGGTCATACTCGTCATTATACATAGTATATATATATAATAATTATATATAATATATATATATAATATTATATATATTACCGGGTCTCCAACGTTTCCTTCAAGATACAAAGCACTTTTCAATACGCTATGCCGGGTATAAAAATTAATTTAAGCATAGTAGCATGACTGCGCTAGCTGCTGATAGTTGAACGCAAGCAGTAACAGTCGCTCCCGCGCGTTTGGCGATAGAATCGATTCGATTAACGAAATGAAATTTACGCTATAGTAAATTACAAATTGAACCTTAAAAATGCACACACACAGCTATCATATATAGGCACATATACATATATTGTATGCATATATGTGTGTACATAACTCTTCAGTGCTCCATGCGCCGGTTGGTATGCTACGTTTTGGCAGCATATCGCCAGTTTTTACCAATTTTCTATTAACAGGCGGCTGTAATTCGCTTCCTACTTGCCACAAATGTCATTGCAAAAGTTTTGGCATAACAATATATGCACATAAATTCACATGTACATATGTACATACAAATATACATATATTGTATATACAGTAAAAACACATTTATAGAAGTGCACTTCAACTTGCTCTGCTAAAGCTTTTCTATTATCATTTCTTTCGCGAAAACTTTTTCTAACTGCGGTTCACTTGTTATATATTTTTTTCACTTCATTCGCTCCTTCCATTTTTTACTCATTTGCACCATTTCATTTGTTGGCAAATTGCCATTATATTTCAGACATACTCAGGTTCATATATACACAAGTTAGTTAGTTGAGTAGCTCGCCGTTGTGTTAGAGTTGTTGTTGTGGCCGTATTTGCGCGTCTCAACAATGTCACTGTTACTTGCAATCAATTTAATTGCAATTGATATTTGAGACATCGTGCATGCCAGCTCTTGTTTTCCTACGGTCTCAGCGTCTTATTTTTTGCTTGTCGTGTCTTTTATTTCTGTTGTTGCCACCTTCAGCACATGTTCGCGCTGCCAAAACAAATTTGCTGTTTTATCGTGTCACTTACTTATTTGTCGACAAGCAGCAGCGTTGTAATGAGCTTTGCGCAGCTCATTTGGTTAGTTGAGCGTTAAATCGAATGTGCTCTGGAGATTTCCAAGAATAATTTTCATTTTATTTTTTTTTTTTTGAAACCGATACTTTAGAGAAATGTAGAGAACATACATATATCTTTACGAATATGTACAAATGTAATTTCAGGATATAAATTGTTGATATTTTCGAATTATATGCTGCTAGGAGTTCTGTAGGATCGCCGAAATCATCAAATGGCTATAAAGCTGCGGTTCCTTCTGTTCGAGAGAAATATATACAAACAAACCGGAAGAGAGAAGATTCGCCTTCAAACGGATGTCTTTTTGGCTACCCAAAGGATACTGTTCTAAGACCGGAAGTGCTAAGTTGCTGAGCCGTATGTAAAAGAATCGTTTCTGGCCACTCCCAAGTGAATGGCGTTCAGAGAACTTTCTTCACTTCCGAGAAATTCTTTACATGGCTCCATCCTCATCAATGCAGTAGGAGAAAGGGGAAGACCTCCACCATGGTGGAAAGACCAGTTGGAAAAAGAAAAGGTTACACTTGGAAACCCCAATTGAAGTATGTACAAGACCGGACAGCGAAAAGGAAGAACGACTGTTGTGAACTCGGCTGTTGCAGCGTCAGCCGACTGGGAATTTTTTTTGGAGAAAGAACAGAAAAGGTTGCTAACAGTTTATTCTACGATGTTTTAGGAAGTTTTAGAAAGTTTATGAATTTTATATGGAATTTCCTATCCACTTTAAATCACTATTCTTATATTGCTTATGACTCTTTCATCGAACATAACATGTAACTAGAAACTCAAGAGAGCTTGAGTTCTCAAACGAGTTGTTCTTACACCTTTGTTAATGACGAAATCTCTTCTGTTAATGCTGAAATCGATTCGAAAAAGTGAAAGAAACAGTATTTGATAATTGTCGTGTTGGTATCAGAGAGAAAGCAAATCGTCTCAACGGCTCTTATGTGTCAACTGAACTCATTTTTATTATGAAGCAGGTATACCCGTATCAAAGAACTTGAATTTGTGTAAAAACCTTCGTGGAGTAGAGGTTGTTAAAGAGTTACTTGGCAATGTAGCTGAGCACCGTACTTTCATCAATTGCACCGCTATTGCTGACGAAGGGTTGCTTTAGGAATATGACATCGAAACTATTTAATAACATATCTCTTCAAAATGGATCCGGGAACGAAAATAACGCGTTAAAGACGTTCAAAATCAAGCTGTTGGTCGTTGTTTTCGAGAGCGCGCGAGAGTTATTTCTGCACCACCGATTTCGAGATGGAAAATTCAGATTTGGCAACATATCACGAAGAGGCACTGATGGCCATCCTAGCCGAGGTTTATACATAACAAGTGTCCGGAAAACTGGATTTGGCATATTTGTATTGACTTAAGAGGCTAATTTGATAAAAATATTTATTTTGAAATAAGTGAAAGCACTGGGTTGATTTTAGTCAGTCCGAATCAAATTAGATCAGTTGATCAGTGATTCATTGACTCTCAAATTCCAAGTTTTTAACACACATATATGAGGGACGATCATTTACTGCTGAACCGAACGAACCCAGAAGGAAAAATCCGAAGAAAATCCACAACATAATTATAGTGTAGATCAGTTTCCAATTACTACGAAGTTGAAAATTATACCAAAAATTGGAAGATACCAATACCACCTATTTCGAACATAATTTTATGCTGGCAATAAAATAGAACTATTCTTACGACGGTTAGCACGACTTAACCTAAAGGGTTCCTAAGTTGTAGCCTGCCAAGACCTCTTAGCTAGGTTGAATATCTTGAAATTAGCTGGTGAATAGTTCCAGAAATAATAAAGAACATAAAGATTTCAAGCAGGCAATAAAAATCCCGCCCAAATTTCTTATCATCTAAAGAGGCAATGACCTTACTACCTTCCCTAATAAATCTCATATATCCATCTGTATGTTAAATCAGTTACTTCTATATCCATCAGTGAAAATCATACTACTAAATATTCCGTGTACAGTTCGTCTTCTTTTTTGACGTTGGCATCACTCACGCGGTTATAGAGAATAAAGTTTTGTGCAGGAGTTCACTCAAGTAGGGAAAGTTGTCTGAGCGCTATTCACTTGGGAGTGGCCAGAAATGATTCTTTTACATAAGGCTCAAGGAGCTCATTACTTTCAGTCTGAGACCAAGTAACCTCTGGTTAACCGAAAAAAGGCTAAAGTTAGAAAGCGAATCATCCCTCTCCCCAGAGGTGTGCGCTGAGCGTGGAACCCGCCACGTAACCAAAAACAAAAAAAAAAAACAAAAAAAAAAAAAAAAAAAAAAAAAAAAAAAAAAAAAAAAACAAAAAAAAAAAAAAAAAAAAACAATACATACAATGCAAAATTCAAACCAGCATCAGATGTTGGGGTTAAAAGTCGAAACGAAGTGAGAGCTCCGTAAAATCATTTACTCAAAATTCACACATATAGAATATTCAATCACAGAAGAGTTCATTCCTCAGCAAAATGCTTATTTTATGCTGTTGTTGTTGCTACTTTTATTTTTGTTGTTATTGCTGAAGTGTTGTGAAAACAATAACCAATGTCAAAAACCCACTTAAGCGCAACTGTCAAACTGTATGGCAAACTAAACACACATACGCACACATACATATACACTATATAGATATATATGGTGGTGTGTGTGTGCGTGTTTTCGTCTTGCGGCTAAGAAAAGCACTCAACGAAACTTCATTGCGCTTGAGTTGACGGCGCACGTTGACAGCAATCGTCAAAGCAACAAATAAACAAGTTAACCTGGCAATCAGTTGTAAGCAACAAACAAAAACAACAACACCTTCAACCTATTGCTTCTTGTATTTGCATTGATGTATGTATGTGCGCGTAATTTACTTAGTATGTGTGTGCGCTTGTGTGCATTTTGCAATCTAACTATCTAACTGTTAACAATAAAACTACAACAACAATTAGCAATAACAATCGTAGCAAATAAGCGCAGCAATAAATGAATGACGGACATTGAACACATACGCATACATTCATACATGCAGCAGATTGAATGCGATTGTATGATCCTTCTCCTTTATTGGAGTGTATGGTTAAGGCGTCAAATAAGTACGAAACGAAATCAGTGAATAGAACACGCATCGTTAGTAAAATAGAAACAATATTAATTGAGTAGGTGGTGCGCACTTCGCAAGGATCTGTACATGTACTTATATATGTATGTATGTATGTGTTTCAGAAAAGTACTTAAGAAAACTGAAGTTGATGGCTGTCTTGTGCGCTAGTTAACGTGCTGGGAAAGAAAAAAGGTATGGCAGTAGACTATGTGTTTGCGGTGGCACACATAGCGAGCTGTACCTAATGGAAAATAATAATTACTGCTAATTTGGATGGGCGTGAGCAGAGTTATCTTTTAAACTCTGATTCTGATTCTGATTCCAATGAAATGATATGTTAAGTAGTCGTATTTTTAAATTGGATCAAGCCTTAAGGGATTAGGTTGGTTTGAAAATTTCAAAAAATCGATTTTTTTTTTTTTGCTTGCTTTATTAAATTTCACAATATCTCTAGAACATGTTCTAATTTTAAAGTTGATTTGAGTAATAATTTCGGAGATACAGCCTTGAGAGCTTGTACGCTCATGGCTAGCTGCGCTAACTGCCCGTCTTTAAACGTGCTTTTCTCGAAAGTGTGTTTTTGAAGTCGGTGGACACGATTTTTCGAAAAGTTATTGACAGATTTAGTTCGTATTGTGTGCACGTTTTTAAAATAACAATAAGCTATTGAACGAAGGATTTTTTTTTGTTCATTACAACTTATTATTTTGACCAATAAATGGCGAAAATTTTACCAAAAAAATGAGATTATTTGTTCCAAGTCTGAGAAAAAAGGAAATTATTATTATTTTTTTTTTTTGAATTCCCACGTTCAAAAACGACATTTAGGTATGTACTAACGGAATATGCTTAGTTTTTTAATTTTATATGAACCGTGGTAAGTTATGCTGTCCACGGTGAGAGCACTTTTTTGAGAGACACCCAGGGAAATGCGATCTCAACGGCGKAATTTTCAACATTTTTGTATCGAAATTTCAGGAGATATTGTYCGAATATATACCTTTGATATAACATATTATATTTTTCAAATATATGATTGCTTGTATTAAAAAAAAATCGTAAAAATACCTTTTTTTACATCTGAAACCCACTTAACCCCTTAATACGACGAGCTTTAGAACATGGGACTTACAGAATGTTAAGACCGGAGCATACTCTTATATAACCCCTATAGGGGTGATCTAAATCCAAATATGATCCAGAGTTTACTAAAATTATGAAGAAAACACTCCTCCAGCCTGCTGAACGGCAGTGGAAGCTTAATTTTGGAAGATGGTGAACCCGATTCCTCAATCGATGACGATAGGACAGACGTTCTATTGCTCAACCATGAAAAAATTCGAATAGCAATTAGCCGTCTGAAGAACAACAATGTGGCAGAGGTCGATGGATTGCCGGCCGAGCTATTTAAATACGGTGACGAAGAACTGATTTCATCAGTAAATATGATTAGCTTCTTTGCAGAATATGGTCAGACGAAAGGAATTTAACGATGATTGGAAGTGTGCTCTGCAGCAAATACCGTGTGCTCAGCTTCCTCAACATCGCATATAAGGTTCTATCGAGCGTGCTGTGTGAAAGATTAAGGCCCACCGACAACAAACTGATTGGAAGAGACCCGTGAAACGTGGATCGAGACCACCTCTTCGTCAATTTCACAGCTACTTTTGACAGCACAAAAAGGAGATGCCTATTTACCGCTATGTCTGAATTTGCTATGCCCGCAAAAGTAATACGGCTTTGTAAACAGACGTTGGCCAATACCAAAAGCTCCGTCAGGATCGAAAAGGATCTCTCCGAGCCGTTCGAGGTTTCAGACAACCAATTGTTCCCACGACAGTCGGGTCCACGTAACCGGAACGGACACAGATCCGGCTAAGGACTATCAACTTGGCAGATTGATGCCGTTATAACAACAGCAACAACGACTCCCTAACGTTCTATTCTATTCAATCTATTGCTGAATCGCGAAGGTAAAATCTTCTATAAGAGTGCTGGCGCACACCGATGATATTGATTTCATTGGCCTCAACAACCGCGTGGTCAGTTGTGCTTTCTGCAGACTGGAAGTCCCTCAGTATTACCAGTCGTTGGAACGATGAGCTGTACGAGATATACGACAACATTGACATAATTCAGCGAATCAAGAGACTGCTGGCTAGGTCAAGTCGTTTGAATGGATGAAAACGCTCCAACTCTGGAAGTATTCGAAGCCGTACCCAGCTAGGTCCGAAAAAAACCTTAAAGAAATTAATCAAAAACCTAATCCTGTAGTTCAAATCTTTTACATCGAAATGTATAGTTCGAAAGTAGTGTGCTAAAATAATAGCTTTTACAAAATATATTTTCAATAACCGGATTTTCGTCATTATTTTTGATATCCTTACCGGTTTTTAGGTTAGCTGATACCATTACACTCTTAACCCTAACTATAACTGAACGAGTCAAGTACGAAGTTGTGTTCGAAAAATAAAACATTTCGTAGTAATTTACACTTCGCTTGAACTTTCATACAGAAATCAACATGCACGACAACAATAACAGCATTAACCATACAAAAACCAACAACGACTGCCAACTGATGAATGAATATTTAAACAAATGTGCGTATGCGGTTCGGCGAGTGTGTGTATGTGTGTGTGCGTGAATGGATGGGCAAGTGAGTCGTTGACTGCATTTGTAAGTGAAACGGTGGCCAAGTGAGTGAGCGAGCTGTCAGCCAATCATCAACAACAGCTGCAGTGGCAGCAGAAAAATATAACAGAAAAGTAAGTGCTTGGCAGCAAGGCAGCATATAACTTGTGCAACTTGGAACTGTCAGAAAATATGCAGCACTTTATACTTCTTTTCACGTTTCTTCATGCGAGTGTTGGTGTGTGTGCGCCGAAGTGTTTATTATTATTATTATTAAGTAACTATGAATTTTTACCCGTTGGGAAATGGAACTTAGAGCACTAAATTAAATTGCTAAGTGAAAAGAAAAGTTGAATAATAATAAAAATAAAAGAAATTTTTAAAAAATATTGATAAAATCAACGTGCATAGGAAAAATGAAATTTGTTTGTCTGGCTAGTGTAATAAAAAAGGTAAAATGCGTATCGAAAATATTTTGTATCAAAAATGTTAGAGACCTTTGCTTGAAGAGCCCTGTATATTAATCTTACCACATTTTATGGGAATAGTTAAATATTATATAATGCTCATATATGTACATATGTATGTTTCTCCTAAAGTAGAAAAATATGTTGATGATCTCATGAGTTACTAATTACCTCAGATATATGTAGTTATATACGAAAAGGTTTGTGAAAATTTAATCATACCGCTAAAAAGAAAGTTTTGGAACTACAATAATTATTATAAAATTGTTAATGTAACTAGTTACAAAGTAGCCCAAAAATATCCACTTGATGTGCAGCTCTTACAAGTAAAAAATTGGTAGTAACTCCAAGAAAAGTTACCAAAATTGAAAAAAAAATTTGATGTAACTAGTTCCGAAGTAGCTAAAAGTAGCCACTCGATGTGCAGCTGTCCCATAATATTGCAATACTACTAACAGAATAACTTCCAAAATTAAAATGAACTTCGAAAAATTGCAACTAGTCTCCAAGTAGTCTAAAAGTAAGCACTCGATTCGCAGCTCTCCCACAATATGTACAATGTAATGTTACTAACTCTAGAAAAGCTTCTAAGATCGAAATGAACTTCGAAAGAATATATAACTAGAAGCTAGTCAGGAATGGTAAGGTAACCTTCGAGGCATAAGTTCAGATTCAAACTTACGAAGCTGTTATGACATGTATTCCTAACCATTATAAAACCCGAAAGTTAAGAGTTTCAAATTTTCAAATGGTGTTCCGACAGACGGTAGTTTCATAGTAGAACTGCCAAGAGTTTACTTAAGTGTGTTTGAAAAAATATATTTAAATTTAAAAATGGTTATAGTACCAAAAGTCTAACGGAAATTGACTCTGTGTTAAGATCGAGACGAAATGAGTTTATTATCTCGTCAAATTGAGTTCCAAAACATTATCGTATTCACTTGAAAACCAGATATGCGGTGAATTTTTCGATCCATATGTATATCGAGGATGGAGTCATGGCCAGAAGGTCACGTCAATGAGGAAAGTTCTTTGAGCGGCATTCACTTGAGAGTGGGCAGAAACGATTATTTTACATATGGCTCCTTGCGACTTCCGGTCTTAGATCAAGTATCCTCTGGGTAGCCAAAGAATTTCCTTTTGAAAGCGAGATGCAGCAAGTAGGCGAAACATCCGAAAAAGAAACAACAGTCTCAGATTTGTGACCCATCTTTGGATGACGATCCTTTCAAACGTGTTAAGGATAGCGATTAAGGGCATGTACCCAGAATAACCAGTTCCTTAATTGGGAAGATGCCGCTGCCCAGTTGATTGATATCTTCGTAAGAGTAAAGGCTGACATCACCGCCGTCTAAGAACGGTAGTGAACGGGACAAGGACTGAGGCGAGTAGGTCCTTGTGGTATTTACTACAATGGCCATATAAAGGAGCGCAAAATCGGTGAGGGACTTGTGGTGAGAGAGAGACTCCGTCACCCAGTACCGGCATGCACCGCGATGGATGAACGTCTGGACAAAATATATCAAAGCAAAGTTCTTCAACATTTCACTGATTTGCGCCCAAGCGAACGACGATGTGATCAAAGATGCCTTCTATGAGAGCTGCCCCCTCCACGATGAAAGATTTCCAAATGGAAATATGGTTATATGTAGTACTAGATTCTAGTATAGGAAAATTTATCAAGATACCTGGCTTTTTCCAGATCGGAGCAGATCACTAAGCAGATCGATCGAATTGTGACAGACGGATGACATGTCTCCAGTGTTTTAGACGTGCGTACGCTACTCACTAAATGCAACACAATGAAGTTTCGACGTTGAGAAGTTGCAATCACAATAGACAGAGAAGATGACTTTCTTACAAAAATGGTTATCGTTTTGGAGTTTTTCCAAGGCGAAATTAGCAAATTTAACACGTTTACGGTGGTCCAATAGCTTCAGTTCTTGAGTGAGAACAGTTTCTCACTCAAAAAGACCTTCTCAAGAAGGTTGTGGTTTGAAACCGTCTCAAATCTTGAGAACGTCTTAGAGTCCACAAATTGCGTTCATCAAGAACACTTACCTGAATGGCAGCAATATTTTTCTTGAGTCGAGCAGTTGAGGTTTGGAAATTAATTGTTTATAACAATAATTGATAAGTAGTTTGTGAGTGATGAAAACAAAAACATTCTGCCGAAGTTTATTAGTATATAATGAAGAATTCTTTTACATATGACTCAAAGAGATCACGACTTCCAGTCTTACAACAAGTAACCTCTGGATAGCCAAAAACACATGCGTTTAAAGGTGAGCTGAAGTGAGAAGGCGAAACATCATGTGAAGCAACAAACGGTGAGTTAACTGAGCTGAATTCTTTTCCCACTTAAATTCTTACAACATTTAGATTGTTAAATACTATATTGTTGTTAAATGCTGAATTCATTTCTCACTTAATTTCCTACTGGATACATTCTCCACTAGTATATTATGTTGCTATTGTTGATGTTGTCATCGATGCGGTACCGGTTGCCGCTTGCTGCTTGACTATTTGTACAATAGCATTGATGCCACACATGAACACAACCACACACATGCCGTTGTTATGTGTTGTTGACGTTTACAATTGGTGTTGATAACCCAAAAAGATTTGCCAATCCAAAACGTCAGTGAACTGTTGAACTTTGTGGCAGCTCAACTTTACTCAACTCAATTGAAATGAAGTGTACTCGAAGGGTTGCCACCACACACAGGCACACACAGGCAGACATACAAACACAAGCAACAAACAAATATAGTTTTAAAGGCGAAAATTAAAAGTGTGAAATACAGATGGTTCACAATTTGGGCGAGTAGAAGCGCTACAAGGAGCAGCTCATTCAACAGCTACGTAACTTAACTGTAACACAGGCAAGACGAAAGGAGATTGCAGGTTGAAAATGGTGTTGCAAATGCGGTTGGCAGGCGATTTCTGTCAGAACAACCAAAAAAAAAAAAAAAAAAACAAAAAAGAAGAAGTAGTGTAAGAGCAGAATTGCATTGAATAAGCGATGTATGCGTACAATCTACGACACACGTGGAATCCGTACTATTCAAACTCAAGCAATTGTATGTGTGTGAGTTGAAAAGGAACATGCAAGTGTTAAACAAAAGTAAACAATAGCGAAAATGAATTGAAAAAGTCTTCACTGTAGTGTGGCAAATAAAGAGATTGGCAGTCGTAGAAAGCATACATGAATATGTGAGCGTAAAAGCGTTTGATACAACCTCACTCAACTCAAACCTTTGTGCGTTGCCAGCAGCAGCGTTGGTGGGTAGAAAGGTAAGGGTAGGTAGATAGTACAATAAAATTTTCAATTATTTTAAAACTTTTGCAATTTGTTTGCAAATAGAAATATGTGAGATTGAGCTTGATTGTGAAGTTGTGGTGCTGATGGCATATATAAGTTATACACTTAGCCTGTGGAGGTGGTAGACATAGCATGTAGGCTAGCAACTTTCGAATAATTAGTTGTGGTAGGTAAATAAAGATTGTGGAAAACATTGCCATGACAAACTAGTAAAACTTATACAGATTACTTATATATAACAGAGAACGTATTGCATAGACGACATATGACAAATAAAAATTAAAACAAAGTCACAGCTCATTAAGTTGCAATCGAAAACAATTAAACGAAATCTTTGAAAGACATGAGTGGAAAGATATTTTGGCAGCTTTCGATGATGCGACAGATGGTAAACAATTAAGACCTGACAAAGCTAGACGTAACACAAATCCAAAATATCAAACCCCAACACTAGGAAAGAAATATAAACATTTTTATTCTAATGTGAAATAGACCATCAAACTTCAATGAGCTCCGATTTCATAAACGAAATAAGAAAGATATTAACTACGGCTGCTTCAAAGTAATAATAACCTTCACAGGTGCATTTCTTATAGCAACTATATGTATAATTAAATTTGAAAATGAAACCGGTGAGCGGAACGGAAAACCTTGCGCTAGTTCTATTTACCCACGTTGTTGGTTTGAAACTCCATTCGAGTTGAATTAAGGTGACATAGTAAAAAAAGATATATTTTATGAAGATCTTGATTTTGGTCAGTGAGTTTGAATGACAATCACTTGCTAACCGTCAAAGGCGACCTGTAATCGCGCCATTGCAACCGACTACTTGATACGAGAAATTGAAGCTCACGACCGCGGCGACATTCTGGCTTCAATAAGACAGCGCCACTTCCCTCACATCACATCAATCAATGGATTTATTGAGAGGATACTGTGGTGAGCAGATAATTCAAGTTCACCAAGATTGTAGCCTTGCCTTTGACTATAACCTGTTCCAAATTTCGTGAAGATATCATGGGAAATAAAAAGCTTCTTTGCACAAAACCCTGATTTTGATCAAACAATTTGTATGGCAGTCATATCCTATATATCCCTATAAGGGTCCGATTTCCTATAAATGAGTAACTTTTTGTGAAAAAAGCACTCTATACTTTTTTCCAAAATGTGCAACCAAGCGATATTTAATTTTTTTTTTTTTTTGTAAATAAATTTTTTTTTGTTCTGAAGTAAATATCAAAACTGTTAAATGTCCGTTAGACACCATAAAAGTTTATTTAGCTCGAAAATGGCAAAATGGCATACGAAGTGGAAGTCCGTGAAAACATTAATAAAATATTTCAAGAGCAATCGCAGTGGTATTTTAAGGAAATTGCAAAGATGGGCTAACCATAAAACCGGTTCTAGCGTTTTAAACGCTTTAAGGAAGACGGCAAAGAGCATTGTGACGTGCACGGCTGGCTGCTTAGGATCTTTTTTAGGCAGGATATAGATAGAAGCTTGGCGGAAGACGTATGTGCAAGGTACAAAGTGCTAAGAAGCTGACGGAAGATTTTGTTAAGAAATTCGAATGATGCATAATGGATGAAAAGACTTACGTCTTGGATAGGAGTTTGACATAGGAAATGTAGCAGAAAAATTCAAAGTCAAAAAGATGACGAAATTTGCATGGAAATTGCTTATTGAAAGTAACAACGTATTGTCTAAAACTTTGTTCAACTATGTAGTGCAATAATAACTGTTATTTTTTGATGTTGTGTATACTTCTTTATATTAGGTTATCAAAAAAGTCTTGCGGTATTTTCGCTAGTTGGCGCTGAGAGCGCGTAGTTTTAGTTTAATTCGTCGCATGACCCACTATACCTTTTTGGAAAGCTCATTTCACGCGCTAACACGTGCTTGATTGATTGTCGTTTCTTTTAAGTCGTTCGTGAGTTATTGCGTCGCAAACATGGAGCAAAATAAAGAGAAAATACGGCATATTTTACAGTACTACTACGGTAAAGGCAAAAATGCATCTCAAGCTGCCAATAAAATTTGTGTGTGTTCCATTTCCACCGCACAGCGATGGTTTCAACGTTTTCGTTCTGGTGTAGAGGTGGTCGAAGATGCACCACGCTCCGGAAGGCCTGTCGTGGAAAACTGCGATAAAATCGCTGAAGTGGTCGAAAGAGACCGGCATAGTAGCAGCCGTAGTATCGGTCAAGAGCTGGGCATGAGTCATCAAAAAAAAATTTATGAACAATTGAAAATTCAATAAAAATACCGCAAAAATACCGCAAGACTTTTTTGACAATCTTTTAACTAAGAATAATAGCATGAAAAATCATCTCCACACCAGAACACCAAGCGTTGGGATTAGGCCTGTAAATTTAACTATAATTAAGTAGATTATAATGTTCGCTTGGCTTGATAACCGTATCAGATTATTACTCTAAAAACATTAAAAAAAATTTTGATTGAAGTCCAATAAATCCAGATTTCTTATATAGAAATCGGTGGTCAAATGGTAAGTTTTAGGAGAGACTTGTAGAGAGTTTCACTTGCAAATATTAACTAGAAAGAGCGGTAATTTTGCTATGTGTATTCTTCAAATTCTTTAATGAGCTTTGATTACAAAACTGTTTACCGAATCTAAGCGAGGTGGCAAAATCAAAAAATCATACAAAGTGTAATTTAATCAAAAGTAGACGGCTTTTTCTGTTTTCAAATGAGAAGATGTAAGAATCAGTTCAAAAGTGTTTTTTCTTATTTTTTTGTTTTTTGGTGGAAATTCTTAATTGGAAATATTATTCATCAAACTATTAATTCAATGTAAAAAAAATTTAAAATCAGTCTCAAAAATTTAGATTCTTTTTTGCTATGTCATTTGCTGCCAAAATGCAACAACATATGAGTAGAGCGACTTTTTCGACAGCTTTTTAGAAAAACAGCAAATTTCATGAATATAAATAAAGCAAAATTTTAACGGTTTTATAAGGTTAAACTTATAGAATATTATTAATATAATAATATTATATGAATACTTATAGCAGTTGTAAGCACTTTCGCTGAAGGGACATAAATTGCGTCACAGCTAAAAAAAAAAGTGAGTTCTTGAAATTAAAGAAAAATTAAAATATGACAAATTTTTGGGAACTAAAATTTTTGTTTTGAAAATAAAGGAATATATTTCGACATATTTCGAAAATACGCAGTAAAATTTTTAAAGAAAATTAAAATAGATTTTTTTACAGATACAAATCCAGAAATAAAACTTTCATAACATTTAGGACTTAAACCAAAAAAAAATTACTTTCAACCATAATTTTGGTGGTATTGGCTTGTCAACACGCGATCTTTGATAAAAGAAAACTTGTAAGTCATTGTATGGAGAAAATGCAGAAAATGCGCTAATGTTCGTATCATTTGTCTTTGAGTCTAAGGCAAAAATGAAAAAATTTTGTTTAGGGAAAAAATTTGAAGATAAGGTGTTAGAGTAGATTCAACTGAGCGGCTATACTTTATACGGCGCCAACTCCATACAACTAATTGGGAAATCCAATAAAATGTAATATTTTGTTTCTAAGGATATATATTGTAGAAATCTGCAACCTTAGATCTCGCTACATATCACGCATAAAATAATTCACACATATCTGCAGCACACTCTCAGGCGTGCACCATATCTAGTACCTTGAGTGACACACCACACAATTTATGGACAATTAATGCAATTAAAGAAAGAAGACTTACACACGTGTCAAAATCGTACCTACATAAATAAACCTACATATATAAGTATGCATGTATGTATGTGTGCGTTCTTTATAGGCAGCAATAAATGACTTAAGCAACGCGCATTTCAATTGATTGTAAGTGTTGAAATGCTTATCTATTGAGTGACTTAACGCAGGGTAAGCTTTAAGCTAAGCATTTGCCATTGACAAGGCAAGATACAAACACATAGACAATAACAACAATACAATCCACAATCTATCAAAATGCGTCAGGCGTCAACAACAACAACACCAACCTTCACAGCAATAACAAATGCAACAACAACAAATACAACAATGCCACATTTTCGAAATTATCGATAAAAGCCCTAGGCATACAAATTGCTCGGTGACTGTGCCGTTGTGCGCTTTAAATTACACACTTTGCATGCGCCGTTAGGCGTAACAATACATCGATTGTGTCTTAACCTTCGCCTTTGTCGTCGGCATTGCCTGCCGTTTTTGATTCAATCAAAATGTGTACAATATGCGCCCTAACATACATATGCAACAAATTATTAATGTATTGGCTTAAAGCAGCCAATATAGCGCACAAATATATTTAAACTTACACTTAAATGGGCGCAGACTGGCAGAAGACATTGTAAGACTACAAGGCTACGCGAAACGCACATTTAGCAGGCGTGACGCCTTTAAGCATGCTACACAATTACACAAAGCCTCTCACAACGTGCAGACAGCAAATAAATTGTACCAGAAAATGTAGTAATGCGTGTATATACGCATAAATATACCAGATAAGTAACAAGAATATCCATCAAATTATATATATTTGCAAATGTAGCATACATTTAGGAATTTCATACGCTCGTTCAAGTGACATTTGATTTTTGTGCATATACTACTCTGTTTATGTATATATAAATGTAATAATTCATGCCGCTAATCGCTTACGCAAGCTTACCAAACTCTGTGACAGACGCAAAAACTCGTTACTGCTACCAAACGCCTAAATCTGTGCTGCGTCGTCGCCGCTGTACGGCGATTACAACGCATTAGGCTTAATAAATGCGTGTAAACATCACATGGCAGCTAATATTTATACATTTACTTATAAGTATTTATATAATATACCGCTGATGTGCCGCAGCAACGTATGGCCCAATCATTAAGTTAATGTTTGACGCGCACATTAACCGTTAGGCACTCATATCTGCACGGAATATTAGCCGCCTTAAGCACGGAGTGAAGTCTCACATATTTTTGCCCGCCATGCATGTCACGATAGCCTTGTCGGCAGCTAATTCTTACATTTGGTGCTTGACGTGCTGAGTGTTATCGCAATTTTGCCGATTTATTTTTATATACAGCTGTTGTTAAGTTTAACATATGTTATATAGTATATTCGTATAATTGTAACTGTAACACAGAAATATCTTTATAGAATTTCGTCTGCTTTTAATATATTTATATATATTCACGCCAAAAAGCAGGCAACATTCGTATATAATTTAACAGAAATATGTATAGGTATTGTTTTAATTGGTATTTCCATAGTTTTTTGGCGAACGTTTTTTGCTTTTCTACCTAATGAGAACTATTTAAACGCGTTAATCCACTTTAAGACTCAAATTAGGATTTAGTGATGGATATAAATGTTTGAAAGAAGGTGTTAAAATGATGTTTTGTGTTCGCAAGCTGGCATGTGGCAGTTTAATTTTAAAGTTTCCGTTATAAATGTCCCTAGTGCCAGCTATCATGGAATAAAATTTGTACAGTTGGTTGAATATTTTAGCATATATATTCAAAAAAATTTTTTTTCAAATGAAACTAATATTAATACTATCATTTCCTATTACACTTCGATATAATTGAGAAATTTACTATAATTCGGCCACATTTTTTCGTATAGAATATAATAATTCTGGTGTATATCTATTAGAAGTTGAAAAGCTTTAGACAATCGTCGAGGAAACCAAAAAATGTTTAAGCGAAATTAGAATACATATTTAAAAATTATTTTAAATCGGTTGAGAATTGGTAACATTTTTCGTTCGCGAATGAAAACTGAAATTTATTATACTATTTATATCATTATGAATAAAATACACAAGCAATAATGTCTACTGAGAATTTTTGAACTACTTTTAGACGATCAAAGTAAACTGAGGTTCATATCGAGGAAGGAGTTAAGGAAAAATCGTTAGCATAAGCGTATAACCTTTTTTGGAGATTACTTTAAAGGCAATAAAATAAATATTGATGAAAAAATATTAATTAAACTGGAGTATCAAATACCGATAAAAGCGTGCGATGTCGTCGAAAAACCTATCTTAATTTCAAAACGAGAAAGTTGAGTACTAATTTAGAAGTGATGAGAGCAAACGAACATTACTATAATGAAACCTTTCGAAAAACCAGTTTATAATTTTTGCGCTAGCTTTGGTTTCCAAAAGATTCGAGCTGAAGCTAAAATTAATTTAACTTATCCCAATTTCATTAAAAAGGAAGTTGATGCAGAGCAAGAGATGGTGGGAACCTTACTTCATTGAAATATTAGGATTAAAGCCACTGCGAAAGCTCTATTTGTAATCTAAGAGTGGTTCGTAAATCCCAAAAGAACTCGCGCCATCTCAAAACCCATAGCGGATGCAACTATTGTTTTTTCGTGGCTCAACAGCAAATCATTTCATGCAAATGCTTTTCAACCACCAGCACATCTGGTCAAAGCAGAAATTTAACGCCGTTAAAAGTTTTTTTTATATCAGGGTACTTATTTGGTCCTTTCAAGCGAATTTCGTACAAGTCATTTATCAGCTGTAGATTCCCGTTATGCGAGTTTGTGAGACAGGGCAAAAGCCCTCAACTAAGGCCTCAAATTTTGGTTTAACATCAGCAATACAATTAAACTAGCCAAGGAGTTAGCTCGATTAAAAACATATTTTTCTTTATTTATCTTTATTTATTAATTTTTTTTTTTCTTCAAAATAAAATGACCTTTGAATCAGTTGGTATTATCAAATCATGATTTCTTTTCGTAAAATCACAAATGGTGAAAATTTCACCGATTTTTGGAAGATATGTAGTAAAAAAGTCACAGCTCTGTTTCTAAAAAATAAAAATAAAAACACTAATTCAATAATTTATAATAAGTATTTAGAAAAGTTTATGCAAAATATTTGGCTTTTTGAGTTGACTTATAGGCGGACTAGAAGATATATTTTTTCATGTTTTTCTTCAGCATTTTTTTATTTAACACTTTAGGCTCTTTGTGGCTACGAGCTGCCCCATGCCGCTAGATACTCAACGAAATATATTCGCAGCTTTTTCAACCAGGAACTTTCATATAGTGAAATTTGTAAAAGTTCGTTGACAATCAGCAGATACTAAGCCTTATCATAGCAGCTGTCTGCTGTAGTTTACTGAAGGAACTGAAGCTCGGGTTATACTAAATTTTGTTATATTATGAAACATTTTCGAATTGAACATAACTATATGAAGAGCTATATTTACATATACTTCTATAAACTTAGCCAGTATTTTATGGGTTTAGCAAATTTTGTCTTATCTTTACCAAAATATTATAGAATATTTCTTTTATAGATATTAAAAAAGCACCCGCTGATTTTGTTAAATTGGTAAGACTATCCTTAATTACGCCGAATATGAGCACTGTCTCTCAATTAGTTTTCATACAGCAGCTGCTTAAGTCGATACTTTAGTTTTATACGAGTTCTTTAAATTAGTGAAATTTATATCGCCTAAAAGTAGCATTTTTTGCTTCTTTCGTCTGATGCATTCAATCATTTTACGTAATACGTTTCCCAAAATAACTACATAATATTCTAAGTTTCGTTTTAGAGCCAAAAAAGAAATCTCTATGACCTTTCGCGATAACCCAAAAAAGTAGATTTCCGCACAGCCCAAACTAGTTGGCGTTAAATTAATAAAAAAATTGTTGTTTTCAACCATTTAACGAATTTCTCATTAAATTGAAGCACTCTGTTGCAAATGTATACTATTCGAAGCCGAAAAGTACAGCATCAAAAGTCAGTTGAAAATACAACGCAATCCAAAGCATACACAATGGAAAGGTCAAATAAAATGTGAATAAAGAATAGAAAAGTGCTAACCCGAAAAACTACAATACAAAAGTACAATAAGCGAAGTACAACGGCCACAAAGGCGGCGGCGGCGGTGGCGGCGCACAAAGCCTAAAAGCGGAAGCGAATAAGTTGTGAGCAACGCAATCAAAAGCACAACAATTTGTGAACAAAGCACAAGTAGTACGCTTTTATTATTTTGCCTTTTATATATATAGACGTGGAAATACATATATATTTTATGTACTTTTGTTAGCTGACAATGAATACTTGTGTGGCGCAAAGAAAGTGACGGAAATGAAAGTGACGCGCACACAAATACAAATAAATAAAACTATACAACAATATGTACATACATCGGCAACTGTAGCATACTTGAAGGCGTGCTAGAGCATACATATGCCATATAAAATTTTAACTAACCAAAAGGAAATGAATAATTTTTTTTTGTACTAATACATGTACATGCAAACTTTTACACTCACACACATACAGAAACCCACATTATATGCAACAAAGTAATAACGCAAAGTTCTTTATATTCAATTTCCATGCCTTTTCTTATGTATTATGTACCGCTATGCCTCTTGTGTGCCTTCATGCTTTAATTTGGTCGCGGTTTACTCTATACCGCTTAGTTAGCAGCTGAGCTTTGGAACGGCTTTATTAGTTTTTTCTGCACTTAAAGTCCATTAGGATACCGAGAATTGAGCAATTTTATTGCTTTTGCATACAATCACAATGCTTGTTTGTTGTTTGCTGGTGTTGGTGTGTTTACCCACATGTCTTAATAAATTTATCCGCACCGACCTGCCACATTCGGTTTTATTGTGTGAAAGTGATTTAGGTAAAACCAGTTGAGTGAAATTGATTGTGCTAAAGAGGAAAGAGCATATAAGCACAAAAATATATTTAATTTATATGAGTGTGTATTGACTTGAGTTGTGCCTAATGCTTAGTTGGAAAATTTTGACTTCATAGTATTTTTATAAATTAGTCATATGAGCAGAAAATAGTAAGACTTTATTCAACTTATATATACAAACATAAGTTGAAAAATGCCTGAACCACTTTGAAGGTAATCCAATGCAGATGGTTTGTAAAAAAAATCAGAAACTGTTCATTTTTAAGCGACTTACCAGCGAAAATTAACAACACAAAAAAAAAAACATCATTACTTACATATAAAAGAGAATGTTAAATTTAGACAGAGAATGTTATTTAGCATTTAACTAAGCTGCAACACACAGAGAAGGGCGAGTTATGGTGTGAATACCAAAAAAATTAAATTCTTTTGAATGCGCTATGGCACTGGCAAGACGTTTCTTGCAAATTTAATACCTGCTAAAATAGGACAAACAAGGAAGATAGAATTTCAGGAATTGCTGCAACTCTCTAAAGGATGGAAAACCCGCTCATGCATCTTTTAAACTTCCGTTATACATAAATCGTGAATAACAATCAATATTGGCAACCTATTGCAAGACACTTCATTGATTATGTGGATTGAATGCAACGTGAGCCATAACGCAAATATAGAAACCGTGTACAGAATATTAAAATACTTTTGAAACCCCTTTGCTCTCATGGGTGGGATAACGTACGAGTATTTGCTGGCGATTTCCGACAGACTCTTTCAGTCATTAACAGAGATGCGCGAGTCGATATCATCAACGCATGCTTAATATCGTCGCTCTTATGCACTTCGATTGCAAATATAAAATTACGGACTAATATGAGAGCTCATCTTCATGGAATCACTGATGGTGATACAGCAAGTGCTTAAACTTGGAAGGAATTTTTTCCACTCTAAATTTAAGCAGTAATTGTAATATTCCTCTGGAAGAGAAGGCCAAAAAGTCCATAGTTTAGAAATTCTAATAGATTAAGTATACCCTGAGGTCGATAATTTGCACGAAAAGGAAGTTCATTGGTTGTGTTATAGGGCAATAGTGTCACCCAGGTATGAAACGTGTCAACGAAATAAATAATAATGAAAAAAATAATAATAAAAAAAAAAAAAAAAATGCAAATGGATATACACCGTGACTAATATCGATGACGCAGTTCATTATCGCCTGAAGTTTTTAAATTAATTAAATCCTTCTGGACTGCCACCACATGAATTGCCTTTAAAAATTGGCATTCCAATTATGTTTTTGAGGAATGTCCTCCAAGTCCTCCAAGCATGTGCAAGAAGACGAGGCTGTTTATTAAGAAATTGAAGCACAATTTAATTATAGCAACTATTATCACCGACCCAGCAGCTGGTCAATAAGCTCATATATCGAAGTATCTAATATCATTAAAACGGCTTCGATTTCCAATGAAAAACCTTTTCTTTCGAACTACAAAGAAGTAACAAAGCCAAACTTTCGTATGCCGGTCTATCACGGAGGTCCTGAAAATCAAATTATATTCCTACAACATAAGAAATTAACATCAAATATCGTTTACAGGGAAGCTCTGGCTCCATAAATAGGTTTTCAGTAGCAGCGAAAGTAAAATATATAGTAAAGATCTTTTTACAAAAATTCAAAAACATATACATTTATATCTGAATTTCCTTCATATAGTTTTTTTTAAGGAGAAGGAAGACCACCAGAAGCGATTTAAAAGTGGTGTGGAAATAAGAAAGCACTTGGAGCAACAATATGACGTAAATATTAGAGAAGGCTTCAGGAATACGCACTTTGCGGTAGAAAACTAGCGAGAAAGCCTTTTGTGACGTGGATAATGAGAGCTAAAAACTTGTATAATACTGTATAAACTTGAAGTTAAGCACATGGATTGACCCGAAAGAACGAAAAAATTCAAAAAAAAAAAACATAGAATTAAGAAATTAAAGTGCAAGAGTATATCTAAATATTATATCTTGTGATAGTTTCCATACTTTCTCTGTATATTAGATTTTTTTTTGCATGAAATTCGGCTAAAAATTATAAATATTACTTTTTTATTCATTAGTTAAAAAAAAAAGAAAAAACTGAGGTTAGTATCTGTCTCTTATACACATCTAGATGTGTATAAGAGACAGGATTTTTTTTTGCATGAAATTCGGCTAAAAATTATAAATATTACTTTTTTATTCATTAGTTAAAAAAAAAAGAAAAAACTGAGGTTAGTATACTATATAATCTTTTTTTAATATGTGCATATTATTCACAAACATTTAACAAAATTTTTTTTTAAAGAAAAATACTACAGCACCGACCTCTCAACATTTCATCGAGTTCATAATTGAGCTTTTCTCTTTTTACTTTTTTCACTGCATTGATTTCTTTTCGCATAAAACGCTGCTAAAAATTGTAGATTTTACTGCTTTTGTTGTAGGCGCAGACAATTCCGCTCATGAGCGCCTAAAAGACGACTACATTTCGGAAAATATCGTTATCAGTGCATGCATCAAGAATATTTTAATTATATTGAGTTAGAAATAACAGATATAAGTTCTTACATTATAACTACAGACAGTTTATTTCATAAGCGCCTAAAAGGCGGCTGTGTTCCTAAAAAAAATTAAATGCTTTGCATGTTTAGGGTTTTCTTTTAATGATAACATATATTTGATAAAATGCTTAGCCTGAGCAGTTAAACACTTTAAATATTTTTCATTGATGAAACGAAGCAGTGATTTGGTATGAAATTAAATTATTTAAAGATAAGCGCATATGGTGTAAGTTGCATAATAAGAAAATGACTTCGTTTTCCAATTTGTATTTAGCACAATAATTCAATGCAATGCCATTTACCTCCGCAAGCACTTACCAATGCAAGAGTTCATATACATAGAAGACGCACTGCCAAATCGCCTGGCATTGTGCGCTTTTATGCTGACATATTTCACAAAATAAAGAATTGCACATACACTCACATATATACACACATACACACACATGTACGTTTGACAAAGCAAGCAATGCCCATTGACATTGTAAACGAGTCGCCTGGCTGTGATTGTGCCGTTGTCGTAAGATCTTATGGAATGCGTGCGATATGCATGTGTGTGTGTGTGCGTACATGTAGAATTATATGGCATGCAATTTTTATTGTGCTCATTGTTTTGCTCTTTGACTGTGATTGTGAAACTTTATATGTGGGAGAGCCGGAACGCCTGCACATATGCAATGAAATGTGACATTATATAAATGTCACGCGACTTTGCAGTTTGTGCCAGTATTAGTATGCGCGCGTGTGTGTGTGTATATGTAAGTTTGTGCTGGCATAAAAACTTTACCCTCAGCCATTTAGTGTTGCCTTAGCTGCCGCCTGTAAAATACCGCCATGCTTTTCCCACATTTATTTTTTGTTTTTGGTTCGCCCGCAACTTTAACTTCTTCTTATTTTTCACTTATTTGCTTTGTGCTCCACATACACATACAGCTCAATAACTGAACTTTTTTCATGCTCTGCTCAGCTTGAATATTTGTAGTTTCCTTCGCCTGGCAGCTTAAGCATGTATATTTGAGTGTGTGTGTGTGTGCATTTCTGTGCGCTTTTATGCTCCAGTGGCACGTGTGTGCGTGCCTTTGTGCGTCTCCGTGTTTTTCTTAGGCATTTCTTTTGTTGGCGAACTCAAACAAAAACAAAAAAAAAAACCAACACATGTAAGAAAAGACAGCCTGCAAAGGGTTAAAACTGTTGTGGTGGTGGATGGGTAAGACACACATGCCTGTATTCTTTCGGGTCGCTTGCACAATTATGTTATGCAGTGGTTGAAGCATATGCGCAGGCGTTTTGTGTGTGTACACAGTTAGGTAGTCGCGCTGTAATAAGGGCAAGATTTCTTTGAAGTTTTCACAATCAGCTGCAACAAAAGGCGGTCTCAAAGAGTTTATTCTTTCGGAATTTAAAATAAATATGCGAAAGATCTAACGAGATAAGGAGCAGTTGCGCTGCTTCAGTTTGGTATGATAAGGCAAAATATAGGGGATAAGTGAGGTCAAGATATAGGTTATCAGATAAAACCAGTGTGAAGTTGACTTCGCGATTTGAAAGAAAATTCCTTAAGTGATTTAGTGAGCTAGATATTCTGAATTTTTCGTGGAGCCGAAGAAACTTCTAAATGTACAAGATAGAAAAAATGGAAGAGTATTAAAATAAAATAGAAAATTATTAAATATAGTATTCTATCGACACATCCATTTGACTTAAACTGAAACTAAATTAATGTTAGATTTAAGGCCTAGAGAAGAAATTTACTAACTCTGGTATCAACATGATAGATACCGGAATATTAGTAACTTGGCATTACACTTAAACTAAGTAAGAGAAAGATGTAAAATCTTTGACTAGAAAGTTTTTTTTGGAATGTGTAATGTGTGTAGCTACAACTTAAGCTTCAAAGAGAAACACAGCTAGATAGCTCTTTCTAAGAAGGGAGTATAAGTGATAATGATATGGTGTAAACAATGGCATTGTATAAACAAAATCAAGAGAAAGAGAGGAATAGGAGCAGTAGTTCATACACGAATTTAGTGACGAGAAATTAGGAAAATCTCTTACGCTGATAAAAACATAGACGGCATAGAGAGGCAGAGCAAAGCAATGAAGAATGTGATATACAGTGAATATCTATGTAGGACTGCAAGACCGAGGGAGAGAAATACCGTCGCGGAAGTAACAGTATTAGAAATTTTAACACTATTCCTCCTTGAAACATATATTATTACAAAACGTACATACATTTGATTAAAATTTTTGCTGAATTAATGAAGCTGAAGCTACAAATATATAAAACTAAACCTCTTTGCAAAGAATTTAGCATTCGTGTAGTGAGTGTATTGAGCAGAAAAGGGACAACACTTTGACGAGAAATGTGTCTGGAATATTAGAAACAATTGACAATCACAAGAAATTAGAAGGGACCGGAAAGATGTTCCATACGTATTGTCGAAAAGAGATAGATATACAAAGAGGCAAAAATACGACAAAACACTGTGTTCAAGAGTTGGAGCGAAAGAGATAAATACTGGTGCAGAAATGAAACGGTTAGATTTTCAACTGACCAGGTGAAAAGAAAGAGTATCCTTTCTATTCAGATATGGAGAGAGAAATATTAATGATTGGGTGCAAAATTAATTGATAACAGTTAAGAACATTAAATAATACAGCAAATCTCAAAGTTAAAAGTGATAGGGGGAGAATAAACACCATTCAGATGAAGAAGAAGATTGGAAGGAAGAGCTTCAAGTTATACGACCTAAAATCACGTACTTTCTGTTGTCAGGGGAGAAAGAAGAAAAAGTAGATATAATTTATAATCACCGCTATACTTCTCAATAGAGCACACTACTGCAAACATTATATATTGTGATAAAATTTTTACTATATATAATATTATATAACGTGTTTATCAATGCTACAAAAGCAGAACGATAGGGACAGCAAACGACGCCATATATTTTCCCGCTCTTTTGACATTCCTCCTAAGTAAGGTTTGTCATTTCATAATGGAAAGATATAATACAATAGATATACTATATAAAATTTACTACCGAAACGCGAAGTCATTGGCCTAAACTTTAAAGAGTGCTATGTCAGCCATTAACCGCCTAGTGGAAAAATTGAATCCACAGGCACAGTACAAAATGTTCCCCTGCGAGTGAGACAAGGAAGTAACATAGTGCCGAGAATATTTCTGCCGCTAGTGCTCTATTTGAATAAGACCCAAATCAGTCTCATAAACAGCGTTGGGCCTCTCTGTGACGTCGTTGTGGCACAATTTTGCGAAAAGGTCTTGACCTACGCCCTCGCAAGTTAAAATTAATGCTAGAACTGAAGCCGTTTAACCACCAGAATCGTTGTATGTACGTTCGTGAAATGGGCTGTTAATTAACAAAATATGCTTTATTGGTCAAACAGCAATCCACATGTACTCCATGAGTCACCATTGGGCCGGCGGAATCATTGGGCAGTACTTCGTACGTTTCTGATGAAGACCGCCATGTTGCTGTGAATGGGTATCGGTACCGTGCAATGATAGCCGAATATTTTTGGCCCGAATTGGATGATATGGACTTGGACAATATATGGTTATAAGCCGAAAGCTACAGTACAGTATAAGCCGATTTTTGCTTGAAAACCGTCCAAAATTGGGTTCAGCGTGTGAACTTCTGTAAGCCATGCCAAAAAAAAAAAAAAAAATATTCGACTTCCATACATAATGACATCGAATGTAACCTATTGCAGCATATCATTCGATAATCCGTAATTCGGTAAAATATTAGGTAGCGAATGGTACCTTCCCTAATTTGTTTTAGCTGAACTGAGTTGCTATATTGGCCTTCGAAAATGAGTAATACTTGTCTTTAACCATAAGGAGCTTCGGATATATAATTCGTGCCCAATGTTGTTAACACAGAATACACCTTCTTTCAATTTTTCTATATAACGTTTTCTCTCGTGAGACCCGAAATTAAAATCCTACACAAATATTATGAGACCTAGGAGAGTTAGGACGATTAGAGAACATAATGCATAACGACATATTTTTCCATGAACTGATTTGCGTATTTTCGATTTTAATATTGAGACCTTGTGATGCAAAAATATTTTTCTTTAAGGAGAAAGAGAAAGGCAGAAAGAGAAATCAGAAAGAATAAATATGAAAAAATAGAGGGAAATAATGCAAAGAAAGTGAGAAAGAGATGGATAATGACTAGGCTATCCAAATGAAAGAGAAGGAGTTCATGATTAAGCGATAAAAGATAATATTTTATTTTGTTGTAAATTGACATTGCTACCAGATATATATTTAAATATACATCTCTGTTACAGAAATGCTGAACCAAAGAGTAGACACGCCAAAAATCTTTCTCAATGAGTAGCTCAGCTAAGTTCTAAGCTGCTACAAGTAATTTTTAATTAACAAAAAAATTTATTGGCTATAAAGAAACCTTAAATTGAATGCCATACCAAAATAGAACAAAATCAGGTACAACAACAACACCACAGACACAAGGCAATATGTTTTAAAGCTGCAGGCAGTTGCAACAATTTGGCAGTAGCCAACAACAGTAGCTAGAAAAAAAAAAATAAAAAAAACAACAAAAAAATACAAAAACAACCACACCAACAAACAACAAACTTTTCGCAGCACATAAAATTGCGCTTTTCTTTCGGCCAAAAGTTGCGGGACTAACAAAAGCGTGCAGCAGCGCACAGAAAATAGCAAAATATAACACGGAAAACAACAACAACAATAAAAACAAACTGAGAAGGCAACAACAAGAATGCATACATACTGAGTTGTTGCAGTTTTTCTGCGATGACATTGCACGCGCGAAACGACCACAGCGTCATTCCCGAAACGTGTGGCAATGCCAGCGCCTATATATATGCGACACAGCGACAGCGGTACAGTTAGCTTATGAGCAGCGGCAGTGTACATGCTATGCTGCTGCATACGCGTCATCGCCGTTAATGAAATTTTTGGCGGAAGTGAAATTTTCGGAAATTCGAGTTTGCGTGGCGCAACTTCATTCTTGCAACAGCAACAACACTAGCCGAATTTTGCAATAAAAAAACCCAAAAAATTCAGAGTATACAGAGTTGGGTAGTAGCTTTGGGGGTTTCCAAACTAGAAGTAGAACCGACAATTTCATTTGTTGTTTTTGCGAAAAAGCAGAGCTCAAAATAAAGCGCTGCCTTGCCACATTGTGTGAGTGTAGGTGTGTTTGTATATTAGAGTGCGTGACAGTGTGGGTCAAACTGCGCCGCAGCTCAAATGCGAAAATAAATAATTATAAAATTGCAATTTTCGCAGCAAGCAATATCAAATGGTTGATGTAGAAGAAGAAGCAATTGCATAAGATGTAGAAGGAGACGTAGAGGAAGAAGAAGCAGCAGCGGCAACAACAACAAACTCAATCTTGCCGTGGCTAAACACAAGTTTGCTTGCGTTGAAGTTTGGGCCAGGCAACAAAAGCAACAACAACAATAATTAAGCAACAACAACAATAAATAAGCAACAACAAAAAATCAACAACAACAACAGCAATGAACAGCAACAACAAGAACAACAATAATAACCAACAACATCAAAATTGCACCATAACAACAACAACAACAATACCCAACAACAATTGCCGCCACAACGCAGGCGGTTTGTTGGCAATTTATTTCAAGTGCTTCAGTCATCGACTAAAGCTCGCTCTGTGTAGACGTGTTTCGGCTTATCTTTTGCATATTTCGCTCAGTACACATCCGTCTTACGT
>NW_017537600.1:1495786-1510920 GCF_001853355.1 Bactrocera latifrons
ATTTTGTTCTTAAAACTCTTCTATTAGCTACAGAACATTTTATTAACTTTACACCTAAGACTTAATTAAGCAATAACTATACATTTTATATTTACATCAGCGAGCCGAAGGTCCTGGCAGCCAGTGCTCCTTTTTTCGTGGAAAAGTAATTGTATTATTGTTTCACGTTTTATAAATAAATAAATAAATAAATTATTTCAAGTGACGCTGACTCTTCATAGCGGTCGTGGCGTTGGTGGTATTGCAGCTGTTCTTGTTGCTGTTGTTGCTTTGCGTACAATGTGTGCGCTAAGCTTCGTCTTAGTCTCCGCGGTCACCGCGACAACGTAAACTTTCTGCTTCGAATGCCAGAAACAATTTTAATATCATTTTGGTCTACAGCAACAATAACAGCAACACCGCCTAGTATAAATAAAGTACAAAACTAACAAGTAAATAATTAGAAAAGAAAAAGGAACTAACGCAATACTAAATCACCGTGGCAGCAGGCGTTACTTATTTGAACTGTGGAATTAGTTTCGATAACAAAAATCGATAAAAAAGAAAATCGATGACTTTAGCAAAAGTTGGGAAGTTTCAAGCATTTTGCTTCTAAGCAGCACTTATTTACTTTTGCAAGCATTATTCTAAAATGAAGTATTTTAGCAAGAACAACAACAAAAATGACAATTTACGGTCTCAAAGAATGCAACTTAAGCATTCTTTAACATGTTTTTGTACTAAAACCAACAAAATTGAAACAAATTTTAATATAAACATTCCTCATAGCAAAAAGGGTATTAAAAGTCATTTAGCTTAATATTGATAGGTCAGTTTGTATGACAACTACCATATATATATATGATATAGTGGTCATTCCTGAACAACTTGCCTTGAAAATAATTTAGTATTTAAAATTTTAAAAACATATGTTGTCCTATAAAAAACTTTTCCATACAAAAACTTGATTTCGATCAATTGATTTGTATGACAGCTATATGCTATAGTGATCCGATCTGAACAATTTCTTCGGAGCATATTTCGTTGGCTTGGACAATAATCTATTCTGAAATTTGTAACGATATTTTGTTAAACAAAAAAGTTTTCCTTAGAAGGACATGATTTCTATCGTTCAGTTTGTGTGGCAGCTATGTGATACAGAAGTCCAATCTGAACAATTTCTTCGGACACTGTTGCGTTACCTCCGATAACAATATATGCACTGTTTCGTGAAGATATCGCGTTAAATAAAAAAGTTTTCCATATAATAACTTTTTTTCAATCGATTGGTTTGCATGGCAGCTATATAATGTAAGTATTAGTCCAATAAGGGCGATTCCGATAAATGAGCAGATTGTTGGGTAGAGAAGGACATTTATAAAAATTCAGGTAGATATCTAAACAAAACTGAAGAAGCGCATTCTACAATTACATTCCGAATTTGATGGTTTGAAACTTTGATAAGGCAAGACACATACACTTTTAGTTCGCCGATTCAGGGTTAATTTTAAACAGTTTTCTGTTTTACTTCGAATTTTGCAGTTGCTATGTGTATATATATTTAATATTATTTTTTCTCAAATTTAAATTTTTTTCAAAAATATGAAATGATATAAAAATTGTTTGAATTCACAAAATAATCCCCTAGTAAATGTCGATTGGACCTTTTGATATTATAAACAGCAATAGGCAAGAAAACACATTCTGCTCAAATCAAATTTACGGCCAATGTTATAAATATCATTAGGAAAGGGCACACACTTTGCTCAGTTGAGATTATCAGCCTGTTCAAGCCTAACTACGTGCACGTCTATTAAGGGGTTACGTGGGTTTTTGAAACAAAAACAGTATTTTTTTTATTTATTAAATATTAAGATATGTCTAGAAAACTTTCCCAATATTTCAAGGAAATGACAATAGAATTGTAGGTGTGTAGATAGAATATTTTGCAGAGCGGTCCGTTCGGCTAGACCGACTGGCTATATCAATCTTTGAAAGTATTTTATTGGAAACATCGTTTTAAAAGTCGGTAAACACGATTTCTAAGAAATTAGTGACTCGATCTTTTTTCACTTTTCACAGATATTCTAACTCGAATGACCTCGTGATTAATCGAAGAATTTTTTATTTGATTACAAGAAATTTTTTCAAGACAAAAGCTGTTTTGTTTACAACTTTGACAAAAATTATAATTTGTATTCAAAGCTTTTGGTTAATTATGACTTCTACTCATCTATTAGTCGATGAAACTTGAGGTTTTGATTTTTTACAAATCTGTAAATTGTTATGCTGACTAGCTCGATGAGACGTTTTTGGGCGGTGCCTTCGAAATCGAGATGTCCATGGCTGAATTTCCAGATTTTTTTTTTTTACGAAAAATACACAAAATATTATTCAAATGTTGCTCTTTAATGCGGCCAAAAGTTATAATAAATTTAGTAATTTAGTTAATTTGTATGAAAAAAAGTTGCCGAAAATAAACATATTTTCGACCGTCAAAAACCACAGGAACCCCTAAAGCTGTAAAAAGTTTTAACGCTCTCTGGACTATTTATTTCAGCGAAACAAATAGAGCAGGAAATCGCCACAGGCTGTTACAAAATCAAGCAAACTTTTTTCAGTACAAATAAAGATGGACACCGTCCAGGCACTACTACACATTTTTTACGAAAAAAAAGTGATATTTAAGCAGGCCGATCCAAGATCCAATATGCTAGCATTTCGAAAAGAGTAGAAAATTTGTGAAATTCGTTGCTATGATAGTTTTGCATATAGAATATATAAGTTTAACTCATTCCAGAAAGATTTTCTGGGCATATGAGGTTCCTCTTAGGAGACATATACACGATTAAGTTGAAGAGAGAAGAGTCACACGAGCACTGAATGTAAGGTGTTAATAATCTACGCCGAAGTAAAAACGATGAGCAAATGTTGTAATAAAACACTGTACAATACTTGACAGATATTGAACAAAAACAGTTTTTTCAGAAACTGATTCGAAAAGATAAGAAAAAAATAATAATTTTCTGGTTTTTGAAACCAAGCCGTTAGAAACGAAATATTTACTTTACAATTTGAGCTGTAAAGTTGGTAGCAGCTGTCATATAAGGTTGAAGGAAACATGTTATGCAACATTGAAATGAGAGAGAAACGTAAATAATGTCCATGCTTATACTTCCAGAGAAGGAGACCTTTTCTTTCGTAAGGCTAAATCTCCCGAAGAAAATCAAATTCGATATTTAAAAAATAGACAGATTTCGCTGAAAAGTGTTGTTCAGGAGAAAATATTTTTTTGTTAATTTAAGCAGATTTTTATTAAATCAAAAAAGAAATTTTTACATAGCAGACTACCCAAGATATCATTTTAAGGTTTTTTTTTTTTAGATTTTTTCGGCTATGTCATATTAAAATCCTAACAAGAGTACAACTTGTATACCTCCACACTCAAGCACCCTATCTCAACACTTGATAAGAGCATCATTGCACTGCCTTAAAAACTGCCACACAAGTATGTTAATGAGGGCTACAACTACTTGACAGCGGTAGAAATAGTAAGTGCTAGAAAATCTAAATTGAAAATACTTAAGTTAAGAGCTTTCAGAGACAAGTGAGTCTTGTTTCGCTACACACGCAAATATACTAACTACATATTTGCACTTAAAGAGAGAAAGACAGAAAAAACTTAAGGCAACAAGTGCAGAAAGTGCGGCAAACTTACACATGTACATGCACACACACAAACACAGATTTGATGGCTATAAGAGCAAACATTTTAAGTAGAAAATTATTAACTTACGCTCGCTTTTATTTGATTATGTGTTTGCGCATAAACATGTGTAAGCACAAGTCTACATACAACTGTCGGCTAAAATGAGCAATACACAAAGTACAATAACACTTGCATATAACTAGGCGCACAACCCGCCTTTTACTCTAACCAACGTCCTTAGCGGCATGCGAGCGCTCTCTGGCAGCAAGAAAATCGTAAAGTTTTTGAATTAAAAGCAACGGGAAAGCAAACATAGTTAATTCTTGGCACCGCATGGCAAACTTTATTACTTTTTAATAAATATTTACATTAGGCGAACAGGCAGGGAGCAGGGAGCAGGCAGCGGCAGCCAGCAGTGGAGCTGATACATAACCGGTAGTCAAAATGTGGGAAGAAGCTAACCTCGGTTACACTGAAGCTATAATACCCTCACTACCATAAAAGATTCCACTTAAGAACTTTATTTCGATCGGCCAATTTGTATGACAGCTATATGCTATAGTGGTTCGATCTAAAAAATTTCTTCTGGGATTATATCCTTGACTTAGAAAATAATCCATGGTGAATTTCGTGTTGGTATCTGAACAAACCAAAAAGCTTTCCATGTAAGGACATGATTTCGATCGTTCTATTCGTATGGCAGCTATATGCTAAGGTGATCCGATCTGAACCATTTCTTCGGAGATTATATGCTTGCCTCGGGCAAAAAGCCATACTGAATTTCATGAAGATATCTCATCAAATAAAAAAGTTTTCTCTGCAGAAACTTGATTATGATAGGTCAATTTGTATGGCTGCTATATGCTATAGTGGGTCGATCTAAACAATTTTTTCGGAGATTATATCGTTGGCTTGGACGATAATTAATGCTAAATTTCGTGATGATATCTTGGTAAACAAAAAAGTTGTCCATCCAAAGATTTGCTTTCAATTGTTCAATTTGTATGGAGGCTATATGCCATAGTGGTCCGATATCCGCGGCTCCGACAAGTGAATTATTTTATGAAGAGAAAAGGACATGTGCAAAATTTCAGAACGAAATCTCACAATCTAAGTGCTTAGCTCGCGTATATACAGACAGAAGGATGGAGAAGGGCGGACTAAATCGACTCAGCTAGTCAGACGGATCATTTATATACTCGTATATATCTTATAAGGTCTCCGGCGCTTACTTCTGGTTTTATAAACCCTGGCAACCCTCATAACCTGTTTAGGGTATAACACGACAAGAAAGCCTTACCGCTCGGCAGATATTTTGCAATGCTAAGCACCACACCCGCCCATTCCTTACCATCTCACCGTGTCCGGTTTCTCGTTGGCGTAAATTTCAACTGCATTTGACATTAAAAATTGCTCGCCACCAACAACAGCAAAGCACCAAACTCACAGCCGTTGTGCAGCTTGCTTCAAACTTCGAGTGAAACCAATTTTATGACTCTGACTCTTATAGCAGCAGCAGTAGTACTGGCAAGCAACGCAAGCTTACGAGCACTTAAGCCAAGTTCGGTAATTACTTCAATGGTCATACGACAAATGCGTCTTGAATTGAAAGTTTGTTGCAGCGCAGGCGGGACCAACGGAGACCAGCTGACTGGCTGACTGGCGGGCTTTTGTTCCAATCGCCCTTATTTATATGTGGCGGCGCTATTTTGTACGTCATTTCTTTTTCTTCGTGCTTTTGTTTCGGTTATTGCAGCGACACTTTTCACAATTTGACTTCGTTTTTAATTATGCGTTTGCCTTTTCTTTTTTCTTCGGCTCGCTTGTTTCGCAAAACTTTTTCGCCACATTGTTTGGCGCATTAATCGCCGGTTTCTTGCTTATACAGTTTCTCTTATTGCAAAGCGATTTGGCGCCAATGTGTATTTTTGGGAAATGAGAAATAGGGCATGAATGAGAAAAATTCGTTGTTAAAACAGAGAAGTGAGTAAAAAGTATGCTGAAGATTGCCACTTCACATTTGATTGCTTCGATTTTGTAGTTGGAATTTCGTATTAATTGCCAACAGCTTTTCGGTCAGAAGTTAATTTTGGAATTAATTAACAGTTGGCGTTTTGTATTTTCGATTACGGCGTTGGAAAAAGTTGTAACTTTTTGCATATTTAAGCGCATTGAAATCGCATTTTTTTTTTTTTTTTTTGGTTGTGCTAAGACTTTTGTCATTTGCCACCATTTTTGACGGAAAATTGAAATTGTGCTGCAAACAGCGCTATGAGACTACAGTAAGTTAAAATTTACAAATTTATAGAAATATACCACTAAAAGCTGATTAAAAGGACTGCAATTAAACAAGGACTGCTAAAAGACAGGAAGGGCTGATAAAACATCGAAGAGTCTGAAAGATACGATTCCTTATTTCATTCTTATTTAGAAGTATTTTGACAACTCCACCAGACATTGATCTTTCGTTATCTAATTACACATATCTTTACAAGTGGTGTTCGACATGTTTATAATTTGTATGTCGTTTGATAAATTATGAACTTGTGGAACACCTATTGTAACCATGAGGTATGTATAATTAGATACCGAAAATTGTGAACACATAAATTTACATAAACGGTGAAATTTGAATTAAACGGGCGCTCTATTAAGCGGACCTCTACATTAGCTACGCCCTCAAAATTTTTGGATGCTTATGAAGAGTAATGACTTAATAAGGGCACAACTCTATTATCCGGACAGAAAGGCCGGATTTGTATACATATGGTATATTTTATACGAAGAATTTTATTCAAAGTACTTTTTTCGAAGTCCTTACGTACCGAAGGATGAGGAACTTTATATGTTTTTCTACAATTTAAGCCTTTCCTTCTAGGAAATCTGAAGTTCTTTGGTATCACGTGGTGGTATGTGGGCATATCTGCCTTCAGATATAATTTTAATACTCGTATTTTTCTAAACACGTTTCTAGAAATTGGTAGAGAATTACATTTTTTTTTTATTAAGATGAATGAAATTCTTGTGAAGAGGACCATTTAGTTGAATTAAGGGCGAGATGTGTCAAGCTGAATTCACTATTGGTTTATATTCGACTGAATAGACGACGCTCAGCACACAGTGACGCAAACAGAGTAGCCGTAGCTGAGAGTGTACACGAAGACCGTGGGGTGCCGATTCGGCGCCGTTCCTACTAGCTCGGACCAACGTATAGAACGACTTGGCTCATTCTACGTCGATATCTTAAATTGAAAGGATTTGCTGCGTGAGAAACGAAGATTAACAGTCTGAGATCTGAGTAAGGATCTTATCTCATCGTTGCAATATCGGAAGGATTAGAGAAAACTATTTGAAAATATCATTTGGGCCTAAGGAAAGTGAAAGAACGATTGGTGCCAAAATCATTAAATTTTTCGAAAAACATCGCCGCGCTAACGTCTGTGAAACTATGCGTTCCAACTACCAATTATGTTGAAAATTTTCTTCGATTGTCGATGTGTGCTGCACCCCGAATTCCTTCCGACCGACCAAAAGGTCAACATAGAATATTATTTTGCCAATAAGCGTTCTTTCTACAAAGTTATGCTGGAATAATGGACCGATAACTCCTGGTTTTTGAGCACGATAATGCTCTGTCACAAACTGCATTGATTCCTCGTGAGTGTTTTACCAAATTTTTAACTTATATCTTCAAGCAACCATCGTATTCGGCTGATTTAGCTCCGTGGGACTTCTGGCTGTTCAGCAAACTCAAGCGTCCGCTCTGAGAAAACCATGGCAATTGAAGACATTAAGCGTGTATATCTGTGCGAATTGAAGGGGCCATTCCGGAGATTGACATTAAGGGGTTAGGTGGGTTTGAAAATTTCCAAAAATCGATGTTTGTTTTATTAAATTCTGCATTACCTCTAGAATATAGTCCTAAATTTTAAAGTTGATCTGAGTAATAATTTCGGAGATGCAGCCTTGAGAACTAGTGCACTCAAGGCTAGCGCTAAGTGCCCTGTCTTTAGACGCGTTTTTCTCGAAAGTGTATTTTTGAAGTCGGTGGATACGATTTAGTTCGTATTGTGTACACGTTTTTGAAATAATATTATCTAGTTATTGAATGAAGGATTTTTTCTTGTTTCATTACAACTTATTTTTCTGACCAAAAAATTTCGAAAATTTTACCAAAAATGAGATTTTTTGTTCAAAGCGATAAAAGAAGGACATTTTTAATATTTTTTTATTTCCTGCGTTCAAAAACGACATTTAGATATGTACAGAGAGAATATGCTTAGTTTTTAATTTTATATGAACCATAGTAAGTTATGCTGTCCACGGCGAGAGCACTTTTTTGAGAGAAACCCAGGGAAACGCGGTCTCAACGGCGGAAGTTTCAACATTTTTGTATCGAAATTTCAGGAGATATTGTCCGAATATATACCTTTGATATAACATATTATATTTTTCAAATATATGATTGCTTGTATTAAAAAAAAAAAAATCGTAAAAATACCTTTTTTTGTACTTCTGAAACTCACATAACCCCTCACATATTGTTTTGATGATTGGAAAAACGTGTGCACAAGTGTGTTGGGGACCTCTTTTAGGGACACAACATGGATTTTGAAGAATAAATTAAGAATTTTAAATTTATGAACAACTTTTTACTCTTTTTTTGCTCATAGTAGCACACCCACACACTTAGGCATAAATTTTAAGCCTGTTCCTTTTGTACTCCACAACTGCAGCGCGCTCAAAACTGTCACGCAAATACACTGTCCTGTCAGCAGCCAAACATTTTGTAAAAGAAAAGAATGCAGCATGCCTGCCCTTAGCAAGAGTGCTTAAGTACATAATAGCAACGACCTAGAAGCTTCCTAGCAGCTATTTCTAATAGCAACAGCAGCTGCAACAACAACAGGAAAGGCCTGTGCATCACTTAAAATTATTTGCGCAAAACATTGTGTTGGCTGCATACAAGCACACATACATACATGCAGGTATGTATACTCGTCTACGTGGCATTTGCTGCACCACTGCTGCGGATGGCCTAAAGCAGCTCAATGCAGTGCTTCAAAAAATCTGCTAAAATTTTTGGCAAACTCGTTTTCAACCAGCCTCCCACAGCTGCGCTGCTGCTGCTGTGTGCGCTGTTTGTTTATTTGTTTTTGCTTTTGTGTATTTTTCGGTCTGCGTTGGTGTGCTGATTTAAAAACTGCGCGCTTGTTTGTGCTTGTGCTCCCAAAAGTATGCTACACATGCATGCAGGTATGGACTTTCAGCGTTGTATGCAATTGTGTGCGTTTGTTGTTGTATACGAAATTGTGTTTATTTTAGTTGCAGTGCAGGCTGACTATCTTGTGCACGCCGCTTGCCTAGAAAATCTCATAATATGTTGGCTTGCCTGCTGTCCTTTAACTCCACCCAATATCTCTCGTAGTTACTTTTATTTGTTACCCACTGTAGCAAGTTGTTTTGTATGCATTATTTTCAATTTAATTTATTATTTTTATCTAGTAGAATATAAATTGTGTCCCACTGTTCGTTTGCGCTTTTTTCCTTAAGCATAAAGTTACTGCGCGCGCTTAAAGTTCTTCTTCTGTTTTGGTGGTTGGTCTGCTTTGTAAGCGCTATTTTGGCTTCTGTTTCTTTACAAAATTCGTTCTGATTTGTTGCAGCTTCGAAAAATTGCGTGCAACTTACAAAGCGCAACAAAGTAAAGCGAAACTATTTGCACAACTTCATTTCGTGTAAAGAAAGTCTTTACTTAAGTTCGCTGACAAAGTCCGCTTTGGTATTTTCAATAATAGTTTGCTACTTTCGCAATTTAGTCTCAAGTGCAAGGCTTTTGGTAGATTTTGGCTTTTCTAATTTCGATTTTGGGAACTAAGTTTAAGTTTAATTAAAATTTGGGTATGAGAAAGCTTTGCGCAAAGTGGGGGTGGCGTGAGCTCACTTTTGAAAAAAAAGATCGTTGATTCGAAGCTGGTGTTGTTGTTATTGATGTTGTTGTAATGACAGAATTTTGATCGTATAAATAATCCGAGTCTGTTCCGGTTACGTAGACCTGACTGTCGTGGGAACGGATTAGGAGCAGTGTTTGGAAATGATAAATGATAAGATAAACTCGAGTGTTTGCGCGATATGGGACAAGAGATGAAGCATGGTTCCGTCATTACAGTCCCTAGTCCAATAGACCTTCATCCGAGAGGACTGATAAACCCGCTTTAAACCGTAGAAAAGGCAGTCGGTTGGCAAGGTTATACCGACTGTATTTTGGGACGTGCATGGAATTCTTTGAATAGCTTGAAAAAGGAAAGACCATTTGAAGAACAAAGTCGCCGAAAAACATCCACATTTAAAGAAAAAAAAACTGCTATTTCTTCAAGACAATATTCCGTGTCACAAGTCAGTGAAAATTATGGTAAAAGTCTATGAATTGGGATTCGAATTGCTTCCGCATCCACCGTATTTTCCAGATTTAATTCCCAGCGACTATTTTCTGTTATCAAATCACAAAAGAACGCTCGCTGTGAGGAAAGTATCGCCGAAAGAAGAGGTGATCGCCTACGTTGAAGCAAATTACAAGTCGTACAAAAATGGTATCAGAAAGCTGTAGGGTCGCTATAATCCCCTAAAGAGAACTATATTTAATAATAAAACTATTAAAAAAATGTGTTTTATTATGGTAAACTGAGGACTCTGTAAGCAAGCTGTTAATATATTATTATATATTAATGTATAGCTCTGCTCATGACCTATAGCATACCGATACACAATACTCTTATGATATCAATTGTTTCTAAACCCACAACGATACGGCTAAAGAGAACAGAATAAATTTTTTTAAAATGCTCGCTGGTTCGAGGCAATTGTTCTTGTCGTGGCTGAAGGATACAATCGGATCCTCCATATTCAAGGCCAATAAAGTATGCACGGATGTTTAGCAATACAAATGAGGCAGTTGAAGTTCGTTGTGAGAGCATTTAGAGGATTCTGAGGATAGGATTTTGAAAAAAGGATTTTTTTTGCATATTTTGAAAGTGTAGACATTCAAAAATATATATTTAGTTTTTTTTTTCTTGAATTTTTTTTATACTAGTCAAATGTCAATAAAAAACATATAAAAAATGGATAGTAAAAATGTTTTTCACTTGTTTTTTATCCTAGTTTAAAAAATGCCTAAAATTCATGCGTCTAGACCAAAATACCCTCTTAAAAACTATTGAATAGTGTTTGCTATATCTTTCAAGTATCTCTAGGGGTCGAAAAGAAAAAGGAGCGAGCTACTGCTCTAGTAATTCATACTGGTAGGATATGCTGACAACTAAATGACTTCAAACTAGGTTTTCAGGTCGAAATTGTAAGAAGGCACAAATTAGGCTTCTGCTCTACCCTCTAAGCTCATACACTTTCTAGCAGAAAGTTAGTCAAGTTGCAATTAAGGCTATCTGTAGTGCCAATACTTAGTTTCACTGCATTAAATTAACTAAGCTTGCAATGGCCATACTCTCAGCATATAACTCTGTTCATATCATCATGCCATGGAGGTACAAATGGTCCACATCATATGGCTCCGTCAAAAGTTGACGGGGTTGCTTGAAGCACATCAAGCGGGTCAGCTGGAAACACAATTTCCATAAGCCTCCTCAGATCATCAGCTTTTTATAGTTTGTTTGAAGCAATTGACTTCAGAAGAAGACCTCAGATCTTAGATGGCTATCATGACTGGTGGATGTTGAGATGCTGGAACATTATCTATGCTAATACCCTGCAAAATTCACTGAGTTGTTTGATAATTTAGTTACCACTTGAGGGCACAGGCCGTCGCCTGCTATATGTCTCTCATGCACCAACAGAGGCAATAACAAAGCCTTGCAACAGCTGGCGATAATACTGAGAGTAGCATACCATTCGCCAGAAGGAGTTTCGAAATATCTGTCTCAAGATCACTGCTTCTCATAGAATCATTTGGTTTGGTGTAATACCAAACATTTACGCTAGATTTTGGATAATTTCTAAAACCCACAAAACTTAATTTCGTATACAAATTAAAAGCGGAAAAGTGTTGATTGTTTAACGATTTTAGGAGGATAGATTCATGTGTCTAAGTTTACGGGAATGAGGAAAGTTCTCTGAGCGCCATTCAATTGGAAGTGGCTCAAGCAGCTCCCGACTTCCTCACAGAACATCCGTTTGTGCGTGATCTAAAGTGAGAAGGCGAAACATACCTTCGCCGTGCGCTAAGTTTGAGATGCACGACATAAAAACAACATCTGCTTTCTCCAGACTCGATAAGGAAACGAAGCAAATGGGTCTGGTAGTGAACGAGAACGACTTGGCTCCCTGTTGACAGTCATAATTTCATTTATAATTTCCGTCTACCTGGGAACCAGCAGTAATACCAGGAAGAAGAAGAAAAAGGTTAAAGATTTTAGAAAGCTCGACGAGAGCCTTCAATCAATTTCAATTCTTAAATCGATAGCGGGCAGATGAAGGACGGGTAAAATAATGGTAGTTAGTAATAAATTATGTTAGCCGCCTTAAAGAACTGAGACAATTTTCGAGAAAGCACAAATCGGAAATCATATAACTCAAATAAAATCTGTTAAATCCAATAGTCTGTATTGAAGATTTTATGGTTTCCGAAACGATCTTTCTATAATTCGCTTTTAGCGCACTTTCAAATCACTTAAGTTGGCGCTGGGGCACATAGAACTCACTCAGTCGCTTCACATACCCACCTATGCCACAATTGAACACTTTTTACCTCATTTCGGCAGTGGAAAGGACAACAACGTTTGCACTTTACGAGCGCCTGGGTATACTAAAACGAACGTAGACACGTCAGCTTTTGAAGACAATTCGAAAGTAGTTGCTATTTGAGCAGAAGCTATATGAAAGGCTTTTGGCCACATACCATAGATGTGTGCATATATCACCTGTACAACTCACACGATTTTGTCAGCTGTTGCAATTGAAAATGCGATTGATTGACAAATATCCAGGAACTAAATCGCAAAAGAAGCGACTCACACACTGTCAGTGCTGGTTGAGGACAAATTGAAAGAGCAAAAACAATAAAGAAACTACCTCAGCTAGAAGTAGTAATGCATTGGAAATTGCGAAAGACATAGTTGCGGCGACTTAAATGCATGAATAATGCTACAAACCACAGTTTCGAGAGACTTATTTGACAAAAGTTCGAGTGAAATGGAAAAATAAAATTATATTATATATGAAAATAAAAACAAATAAAAAAGCAATCAAAAACAAGAAAAACAAGAGTGAAAGAAGCGCAAGCGAAACTCAGCAATAATGCGCGCAAGAAAAAGGATTTATAAAGGAAATCAGTCAGTTGCAATGAAGCTGCTTTAATGCAACTTCCTGGCGGGCAAGTGTACTAGCTTGCCACATAGCACGTGAGACACAGCTTCAGCAGCGCGCTGGGAGTATCTACACTAAAGCAGTAGCTATAGAGAAATGCCTCACCGGCACATACATGGACTAACGTCTTTCGTGCCATAACTCTTAGTTTACTGCAGCGCCGCCACATACAACTTGCTGGCAATTTTTCTTGCGCTTTTTTTGTCACATGCGGCGCTTTTTATTTCTTCTACAGGTGCATTTAGTATGCAGTCGCCACCCACAGCGTTTTAGAGACACGGCAAAGTAAAACGAAAAGGAAAAAAATAAAATAAAAACAAACAAAAACAAAAAATTAAAATAAAAGTCTGGCAACGAGTGCAAAAAATTGCACTTTCCAGCAATTTCACTTTTGGGGTTTCACAATGCGAAATTTACCTTTACCGCAATCGACTTTGCACGCTGCCAGGCACTGCCAGTCATACGAAGGAAGTAGTAGAGACATATAGGAAAATCATTGCATACTTACAGGCTGTATGCGGTTCAAATGATTGTAATGCCACTCATACACACACACAGTGTCACGACACAGCATGCACTAATACACACACAAAACATTGCTTATGTGCCAGCTGATTGTGCGTATGTGATTTTGTAGTCAACTCCGATGCCGAGACTCAACTATACCACTTCCGCTTTGTACTGTGCGCTGGCTGCTCGTTTGCCTTCCGTTTGCATTACGATTTTTTCCATATTATACTGATTTTTTGTCATCTTATGTTGTAGTTGTTGCTGCTGTAGTGCATATGTCTTGTTGCATTCGACAATGGCTAAGGTGTGTGTATGTATGTGTGCTCGCCGCACTGATTTGGTTGCTATTTGCATACTTTCTGGCGCACCGCAGGCAATATTACACGTAAACCAGCAACTGACACACGATACACCAGCTATTTATATGCATATATATATATATATATATGTACACCCTTGTGGTATATGTTGTATATTGCCATTGTAGTGGTATTAGCGTTGTCGTTGGCTGGTGTAAAGCACAAATTTGCGGTTGATTCTTTGCTGCTTTCATTTTGAGTTTCTCTATTTGCTTGCGCAATTTGTACGCTCGGTACGGAAAGAGGAAACTAGCTGAATTGGAGAATAGTCGGTGGGAATTTGTTTGAAAGGAATGATAGACAGCAAAGAAAAGTGCACAGAAAAATGCAAAAAAAAAAAAGAGGTCTTCTGACTGTCATTTTACATACGTATGTATATGACTAAATTTAAGATCACATACATTTATAACAATAAATTTTATATTAAGTGATTAAAATAGTAGACAATTTTGAAATATTACATTTTGGGTTAGATTTTTGAGAAATTGTGAGCATTTCGTTTGTATTTTTGATAGAAACTAACACTTTTATAAGTTTTATTAACCGGTTGAGAATTGCTGGTGAGCAAAATACATATACAGCGAAATACGGCCAAATCAAGCCTTCTATTCAGCTAAAAGCTTAATAGTTAAATGAAAGAGAACTCGAGAGATGAAACGCTAAATAGATAAATGAAAACGCATACCTTAAAGTTTGAGATTTAAGGTACTAAACAGAAAAATTGGGACTCGGAAATATATTCAAAGTATAATTCAAATGTATTCCCGCAATTTGGAAAACAGCAAATCGAGAAGTACAAAGAAAAGTGATGAAAGTATTAAAAAGGTGAAGGATATGGTGCTTGAAAATCGTCAGGCAAGTGTTAGAGAGATGGCAAGAAAGCTCGAGTCCCGCGAGTCCATTTGGTGATTTTGGTAACTGTTTTGCATGTGAAACGCGTTCTTGTTTGACTAGGCTTGATAAATCTGAATTTTTTTTTAAACGGTCTCTTGTTCGTGATATTTCCTACACCACATTCATGGAGAGTTTTATGAGTTAGACATACAAACAAGTTAACAATGGAGAAAATAAAAAACAACGCCAAAGCCACTGAAGGAGCCGAAGGCATCCCAAAAAGTATGGAAAGTATTTTGTGGACAGGAAAAAACGTTGGCGTATTAAATCTGATGAAATTTTCTATTGAAAACTTTACACATAAATAC
>NW_017537600.1:1510985-1603773 GCF_001853355.1 Bactrocera latifrons
TTAAAAACTTTGTCGATTCGACGAATGAAGCCAATTTGCTTTGAATTTATACATGAACATTTTGGAATACTTCAGCTGAAATTTCTGGAACTACATGATTCTTAGCGTTCAATTAAGCATTACAAGATAAAAGTGTAGTTCCAGAAATTTCAGCTGAAGTATTCCAAAATGTTCATGTATAAATTCAAAGCAAATTGGCTTCATTCGTCGAATCGACAAAGTTTTTAATGTGCTTTACATTTTCGCGGAATTTCCAAAAGCCAATACAAGCACCTACAAGTATACTAAAATGTATATTCAGCAAATACTTGGAAAATAAAATGTTAGTTTACCCTGGAGGCACATTTTTGTAAGCCTCGACGAAATTTTCATTTCATTGCGCATTGCTACGACATTGTTTGGTGAATTTTTTACAAATGTCAACACATGCTTTTAGGCGGCAATGCGGAATATCTTATGCGATTGCGTGTAAAATGAGCTACGTACATTTATAGCACTGTGCTGGAAGCATCTAAGCATTGAATTCAACAAGGTTTTACAACTCTTTTGGCAACTGCGCGTGTGAGCGCCTAAAAGTAGCTTACGTTTTCTTTTGTCAATTATCGGCAAGGGACTATGTCAAAGTAACGCGCCGTATCACTACCTTTTTGGGCGTTTTTTGCGCAATTCTATCAAAGTTGTGGTGCGTAGGAACTTTTTACTTAGTAACCGCGAACATCTCGATGTCGCACATAATTGTTGCTTGATTTTTGCCATTGCTACGTAATTATTTTTATTGGCATTCTGATATGTTTATTGTTGTAAGGTTACAATTTGCCTTCAATTGTGGGACTTAGCATAAAAGGCGATGCGTATTCGCATCTATGCGCCTAGAGGTATACTATACAACTAGTAAAATTTTGAATTTTTTACAGTTTGCTTTTATTTTTTATAATATGCTTAATGTAGGTAAATAAATTGTCAATGGCAGATTAATTTAAACAAAAAAAATAAAAAATTGTTGGTTCATAAGCACTTGTCACTAAGTTACTTCAAATATCTGAATATGGCATAACATTGTTGCCTACTTTCTGTTATTGCTGCAATTATTACTTGATTGTTGTGTTGGTACATTTATAGTTATCTGATCACAATTTACTCATTATTGTGTGATTTTATACATAATGAGATTATTTCCAAATGTGCGCCTAAGTGTATACTATATTTTTTCAAATGCACACAACTCATATAATTGATGGACTTTTAAGGCTTGCATTTAGTTGTCGTATTTTAAAAAATGCTTTCGCTTACAGATAGATATTGGACAATAACAAATGCTCTTAATTGTCGTGCGCCCAAAATACTTTCATTTCAATATCAAATGGTAATATTCTGGGATTTATTTTTTCACTTTCATTTAGTTTTTATATTTGAATAAATGCTGTTCCTTCACAGATAGATAATTTGGAAGTAGCTTAGTTTTCAAACAAGGCGAAGTAAGTTTTTGAAAATTGTGGTCGTTCCTAACGACTTGCTGCCAGAAATATCTGAATTTCGCAACGAATTGTTGCCTGGCTTTATGTTATTGCTTCAATTATTATTTTCCTAAATAAGCTCTTTTATTTGTTATTGCCCGGCTAAATTTGCTTTCAATTGTTAGATTTCGTACGTAATAAGAAGCATATTCGTATTCGTGCGCCTAAAGGTATACTATACCTTTTGAAATTGCACAAAACTGTATAAAAATGTATACAAACACAATCAGTTTCTATTTTTCGTATTTGATTATATGCTGAATGCGTTTATACATAAACATTGGAGGTCACTTCCATTCGAAATAGAAAATTGTATATCGATGTGAAAAATGTTTTGAGACCACAAAAATCATGGAATTAAGCTAACATTTTAATCATATTTTATAATTGCAATATATGTGAAAATTCCCAATGTCCATTGGCATCGCTTTTTTACATTTTAAATGGTATGTTGTACTTTATTAACGCTCCACTCTCTCTGCTGCATAGTTTCAACATTGTTCCCACTGAGAGTCAATAAACCTCTTCTAAAATATACACAATCCATTAAAAGTAATATTAAACTGAACTTGTCGACACGCCTGAAGTGCACTTGAAAATGTCATAAACCGATTGTGTTCCCAACTGCGACAAATTTGTTTGCTTTACTATAATTGTAGGCATTTGTTAACATTTTAAATATTTTTGTGTTATTACTAAATATCAAGTGCGATATTATATTGCACTTATGCTGGCACTCAGCAGCTCATAAATGTTAACAGTGGCCACTTGATGTCATATTAAAATTTTATCGTGTTGAAAATGACACCGCTTTTAAGTAAGGGCCTGCGCTTGGACAAATAGTGCAAACAAAATATGAATATTAAGATTTGAAGTGGTTGAAAAAGAAGTAGAAAAAAAGAAGTGGAAATTATTTTGGGATGACTTAAAAATTGTTGGGTAGTTATTGGTTTAATTTTAAGTATGCAAAAGTTTAAGCGCCAAAAAGTAGGCAACAATGTGGCGTTACTACAATATTTTTTCATCAAGAAAATTTTAGTTTATAAAATAGACTCGGAAAATGTTACAGTCAGGGTGATTTTTTTACTTTCCAGTTCTGTTAAACATCGTTAAAAAACTCACATATTCGAGCTGTATAATGTTATCTACCCATGACATTACCTATGAGCAGCTGACATTATAAAAAACATAATTGCCACTTCTTTTTGCCTCGCCAAGAAGCATTAGGTGGCGTTATTTTTGTATTTTGATTCTTTTTATTGAATACATTTAATTTCAGCAAATAATTGTGTCAGCTTTTAAATGTAGATTCATCTTTGCTTCACTATGTATTTAGCCTTAGGCACAACCTTTAAGGATAAGTTGGATCATTCATTTCGGGCAGTAAATATCAGACTTGACTTTAACTTAACGTTTCAACTCGCCCTAGTAAAATTTAAAAAATCTTGGTGTTTTTAATGGATTAGATTTGCTATACTGAACTGCTTATATCATATCATTCCTGGAATATTTTTCCCACATCGTTTTGCGAAACATGTCTTTGCATAGCGGAGACCAAAATTAAATTTCTGCCACAACATCCCTTATGTAAAATAAATCTGTGTAGCATATAGCGTAGCATTTTCTGACCTATCAAATATTTTGACTTCTTTTTTTTTCGGATTTAGCCTTTTTTGACTCGCGTACCTTTTTGGGGGTCCAGATTCATTGAGTTAGTGGAACATGTTTTTGCTTAGCCAAGACCAAAACCTATTTTTTCCATGACAGCTTTTATGTGAAATAAATCTGCGTACCACCATAGCTTTTTCTAACTTGTTAACATTTAATTATATATTTTGTCCATCTTTATTTAGACTTTAGCCGTAAGCATACCTTTTTGGGGGTGTAGGTTCTTTAAGTACATTTAAAAGCTTCTTTCAAAAAACTTGTATGTCAATTTCTACCTTCCTGCCTTGACTGCCTTGGTCGCCAGATTCTGCCATATAACTAATCAATATATGTCTGCTAATAGAATTATTAGGATAAAGAAATAAGTTCGATAGCTCCGGAACGTATGAAACACAGAAGTACCAGCCCTAATATATCAGTATCCACTTGAACTAAATAGGAAAGCACTCGGATAGGATGGGAAACTGTTCATGTCAGCTCTTATGTCAGAATTACAGAAACAAGAATCAAAGTTTCACAACAAAAATCAGAAGATGACTTGAAGGTTTGGATATGGCACAAAAAGGCATTACGTGAAGCTTAAACGTGGACAAGTTATTTTAAGGTGTTCCATATTTGGATGGCTTCGAACTGAATATAACATATAATATATACATCAATAAAGTTCCGATTTTGTTGAAATTTCTTTATAATAAAGAAATTAAGGAGATGAAAATTGCGAAGAAATAATATTATAAAGAGCTGAGAGCGCTCAAACAGTGTCAACTCATAAACATACTAAAATTAGCATTTATTTAAAAAAAAAAAAATTAATATAAAAACTGCTTTTAGGCGTTATGTATTCAATATTTAAATTTTGCTCCACAACTAACAACAACTAACAAATCAGATTTTAGACATTCAGTTCAATTCTACACAATATTTAACCTACAATGGAGCACAGTAAGAACTTCCAAAATATTACCTTGCTTTGTTCTTCATGCCTTAAACTAGTAAAAGTAGTTGCAAGTTACAATAATACAGCCTTTATGAAGATATTACCAATGCCTTTGCGACAATTTACCGTTCCAATTAGCAACTCTGTTATCTACGGGCATAAAATGTGTCTATACTGCGCCTGAAAGCAGGCTAATTTACAAACGGAGGCTTGGCCACAGTAATTTACGCAAAGTAGTATATAAAAGCGCACTAAAGTAGGCACGGAAAATTTTCATAAATATGCAAAGACTGAAAACAAAAAAAGAGCAACCAACGAAAATAAAGCAAGTTACGCGAGAGCGTGCGGCAGTACGACCCTCACGAGTGAGACAAGTCACTGGCTGTTATTTTATTTTTATATTTCACTGAGTAAATAAAAACAAATAAAAACAAATAAAAAAGCGCAATAAAAGCATGCACCACTAGCGCTCGCGCCTAAAACTGCACACATTTGCCTGCAGCGCCCGAATATATACGTCAATATACAAACATTGAAAAACGACACTGTTAAACAACTTAGTTTATGGCAAGGACGTTGCAGTTTTTTTTACAAAATTTTTGTTGCTGTAAAGTGTATGCACTGTCAGCAGTTCGAGTAGGTCCGTTACGCTCATGTCCTTTACGACTGCTTTTGATTTTGTTTTTGTTTGCTTGTTTGCGCTTTTGTTAATGCTTAAAAGGTGTTTGGAAATTAGAAATGTAAACAAGAAGGTAAGGCATAAAAAGAGGCGCAGCCCATCGAAGTACGAAAGGCCGTGAACGACAAACTAAACTTTAGTTTTTATGAGCTTCTTCGCATTTTCATGCGCTGTATATGCGCCTCTTTCGCACTCGCGGCCCTAATTTCAAATTCTTCTCTCTCCAAGTTAATATTTGCAGAAATGCGCTGGTGTCTGTGAATTCCTAGTAGCTCTTAGCGGCAGCCTATCAGGCAGCACAATGTAAATAAATTATGCTTAATGCGCCTAAAAATATGCCTATACCGAAAAGTTCATCGGCCAGCGTTGCATTAATATTATGAGCAGAAATTTGCGTAAAAGTTCATTATATTTTCACTATTTCAGTATGCAGTAACTTTTAATGTACTGGCTGCTGCTTTTATATCTGACAGTATAACCTTACGTACAACCAAAAGTTTTTGGGCAAAAGCGAAATGTTCAGAAATCCTACTGGACTACGTAGCGGTGTTGAGTAAATTTTATGAAAATGCAAAGTATTACTTTACTACTACTACTGATGCTTTCTAACTCTACGAATAACTTGTGCTCGAAATGTAGTTTTAATTGCATTTGAAGCATACCTTTAGGCGCTGACAAACAAAAAGTCTACTTGAAGCATAGCTTTAGGTGCTAGCATATAAGAAGTATATGTGCATTAAGGTTAGCTGATTTTAAGTACTCCAAAACGTTGTTGGCATTGCGTGCCTATTAAGTAAGTAAGTTTTTAAGGTTAACGTAAGAGACCCAATAAAATGTATATATAAGGATGCAAAACTTTTTTATTTCAAAATATATCTTTACCAAATTTTGCACAGATTTTTGTCGAAGGCAGCATAATAATATCCGAGGAAATGGTTAATTTTAGGAATCTAAGGCTGGTCGATCAAATTCAATTGCTTTTTTATATGAAAATATAACTTTACCAAATTGAGCAGAGATTTTTGTCGAAGGTAAATTAATAATATCCGAGGAAATGGTACAGTTCAGAGTCCTTGTATGGAAAACTTTTTTGTTTGGCAAGATATCCTAACAAAAGTTGGTGTTTGTATTCAATGATGAAAACTCCTTAGAAAGTACTCGAATCAGATCACTATAGCATATAGTTGCCGTACAAAGAGAACAACCAATATTAAGTTATTATATGAAATGCTTTTTTATTGAGCCAGATATTGATGTTTGGCATGGATTATTGTCAGAGGTAATGCTACAGTCTTGATTGATATTGTTCAGAAGCGATCACCATAACATATTTGGTAGTTGCTATACAAACTGCTTGAACAAAATTAAGTACTTGTATGGAAAATTTTTACTCTAGCGAGATATCCTTAGTTAATGCCTTGCTTGTCTGCATAATCATATAATAAAAAAAGCTGCTTAAAAGTACTTATCATTTTTTCGAAGCATACTTTTAGGTAAGGAAAAACAGAAATTTGTATGTAAAAGTGTATACGCATATGCTTTTTAGTGTTTACTTAACTGAAACTCGCTGATACAGCCCACACAACACAATATCTGCAAAGAGCGCCACAAATGTGTGCGCATATAGTATGAGAGCAATGCGAATTCTATAACATGCTTTTAGGCGATTAAACATTATGTTCTCGTACAAGGCTATATGAAATGATGCAGAGAGATTAAAACTTGAAAATACTTTACGACAAGCCACTTCAACAAATGTGTGTATCAACACATAAATACTCATATACCTATCATTCTATAGATGTATGTATATATGAAACAGTTCGTAAGCATTTAAAAGGATTTTAAAACGTTGTGTGTGCTTGCGATTATTTTGGAAGCTGCGTGTAAGCCAAAGGCAAACCACAAACATGACAACTTTCCCACGCCAATTGGCACATTACGCTCACTCTCCATTCCATATACATTCTTCACAAATATATTTATAAATGTCTGCCGGCTAGTCAATCAGAAGTCAGCCAGTTTGGTAGCAGTCGCCGGCAAGCTTTCAGCAAATAATTTAATTTGATAACGGTATATGGTTTCTGTATTCATTTATAACCATGGTTATGTTGCGGCATCGCAAAGCTTTTTTATTTATTTGTTTTAGCAGCGAGTTTCATTGCTTGCTGGCGGTTAAAGGCAGGCGCAACTATGTATGCTTTTAATAAATTTTTCATATATTTTTTTTATTTATTTACTTGGAAATCTTTATGCGAGCAAAGCAAGTAGAATGGGGAGCTTTAGTATAACAGCCGCCTTCACTCGTATTAAAGCGCCGCTAAGAAAGTTCGAAAGGCTATTTCTACAATATTTTTTTTTTTTTTAGTTTTTCCTCTATACATTCTAGATAAATAAATAAATAATAAATTGATGAAATTTCGAACCAGCAGCACGCATATAGTTTGTACTCATGTGTAGTATAACGAAAATATGATCAAAGTTACGCTGCTGTATCTATAAAAGCAGCAACGCAAACTCCAATGGTCAATACCACATAAAAATATATATAAAAATAGCATCAAAGTCAAAGCGAAATAATAACAGACTATATAATACATTTTCATAATGCAGCGAAAATGTATTATATATATACGTGTGTATTGGCAGCAAAAATGCTTGAATGCTGCAATATAGCATGCTTTAAGGCGCAACGTTTTGTATGCGCTGAGACTTAAGGCAAAGCAAAGTGTAAGGATTATGTTGAAGGAAAATAGCATTAAATGTGTAGTATAGCGAGATGGTAGCAGTAAAATAAACCTCGAAGAAAAATATTAAAATATAAAGATAACTTCAAGTGCGAAACTAAGAATGGTAAGGAATATAATATATTATAATAGTTCATTATATATAAATGGCACAATATTGATAAGAAATGTATGATATTTTTAGGTGTTCCAGAGCTACTAGATATGCCGAAAAGAGAAACTGTATAGCAACAAATATATAATTAGCTGAATCAAAGCAATTTGGTGTTGTGTCTCCTTTAATTATGACAATAAATTACTATAAAGAAACTTTTCAGGAGAAAAGGCATAATTTGCAAATATTTTTAATATTAATTTAAAGCACCTACTAAAAGCACATAGATACCTACAAAAAAATTGCACATATTTGTCTATCCATTTTCGTAATTTACAGCTTATGATCAAAAAAGTTGAGAGGTTACATGGGTTTTCTAAAGTAAAGAACATCATTTTTTCAACAATTTATTTTCTCATATTAAAAATTAAATTTTATTTAGAATTTTTTATTATTACAAACATATATGCACTATTATCCAAGAAATTCTGAAATTTTTGGAAAAAAAAAAATATCTTTTTTCTCTATCCTTCCTTCTAACGAATCCTGCAAAATAATAAAATTGCCCAAACTTCATTTTTGGAATATTCAGACTACAGCGCCACATATTCTTCGCGCATAGATCGGCAAAGACTGTCTTACTCAGTAAGAATTAAAATAAGTAAATAAATAGTACAGGAGTATTACGAGTTTTCTGCCTTTGCGACAGATAGTTGAAATATAATCGATTTTTGTCACCCTTAAAGTAACAAACAAAGAAAGAAATAGGTTAAAAAAGAAGAACTGACATTCACCCTTTTTTCATATACGCAATAATCTAGTGGAAAAATTTCTAAAAGCACTTCATGATATTATGTGTCCAAAGATTTAATTAATTACCCAAAAGGTAGAGTTGAAGCGCCTTTTAAGGATTCAAAATCTCTGAATAGTACCAAAACTTTCGAAGCTTATTAGCAATGGAACTTTACTCGAAATTCTGCAGACGTGTTTTGGGGATTCCCCAATTACTTTATAATGAACACTAGTATTATAGTGGCAAAAAACATTCAGTGAAGGCCGTGAAGTCATTTGAAACTTGCCTTGTCGTTAATCTACTAATGTCAATGACGATATCATCAAACACTCCCATGACAGTCGGCTCTAGGTAGACTTGGATTTTTAGCCGCCTAAGGACTGTCAACTCGGCATAATTCTGCTCCTACAACAACAAAAATATATCATCAATAAAAGTTAAAAAAAAAAAAACAGTGCTTGTCGTGTTGGCATCAGTGAGACAGCAAACGGACTCAACCACATTAATGACTCAACTCTATGATTTTTGGTTAATGTTTTATATTTATCAAATGAATCATTGCCGAACAGAAGACGTGGTTTAATGAATATAATGCCGAAAATGTCCACCAATCTATGAATGGCGCTCCATAATATAGGTCAAAATCGCAAAAAATCAAATCTGTTGAAGGCGCTGAAGACCACCAGAGCTGAGGCTCATAACAAGTTAAGAAAAAATTGGATTAAGCGTTGGCATGTTTGTATTGGCTCAGCAGCCTGTTTTGAAAGCAAGTTTCAAAAAATCTAGTTTTTTGAAATTTATTTGTTAATGCTGTATGTTTGTAACAATAAAACATTTTTAATGAATCCATCAGTGGAGTTTCATTTAGTAACTGCTAGCATAACAGGAAAGTTGTAGGCTGTTTTGAAGTCAAAAATTATGCGAGACTGCTTTTATATGCAACTCTTTTAAAAGTTATGGAGACTGAGATCTGTTAGCTTCAGAAATAATCCTCATAAAAGTCTTAAAAAACGTTCACTTAATGGCTAAGAACTGGTTTTGTACCAAAAACTATCATACATCGGACCAGATGAGAGATATCACTAACACGATTTACAAGACCCTCCACTCTCAAATCAACTTAGAATATTAATTATCCATAGTTTGAAAATGTATTACAAATGCTTAAAAATTTTCACCTTTATTTCCATTACATCTCTAAGAGCTCCATAGACCTTTTCATAAAAATTTCGCTACCTGAAACATATATCATCACATTAAATGCAAAACAACAAAAATCGCTGTTAGATATAACTACCAACAACTATTTTATAACCAAAACTCATATTATTCAACATGAGTGTATGATAACCTACATATATCCACTTCATAACCAATATATACCCACTTTATAACCAATATATAAACACTTTGTAACCAACATATATCCACTTTAACCAAAACTGAAATTTTGTTTCAACATGGGCGGTTTCAATTATAACGTGTTTTCTGCGCCTCTAAGCTTATGAATAGCCCAAGCAGTTTTAACTAACAGAAACGTGAGAGTATTGTTATTGGTTATTTATAGGACTCCCTTAGAAGAACTTTTTGCATAATTTCCAAAAATGAATAGATGTCATTAGACCAACTGAGTCGCTCCTTTTCATAAAAATTGTAGAAGTATAACTTATTATAAATCCTTAATCATCCACCCATACACCAAAGAGGTCTTGTCCCATATCCTATCTTCTTACCTCAAACCAACACTAAATGTTAACATTTACAAGAAAACTCTTTGCAGGCTTTGCGTTTGGTAGCTAAGTAAATGAAATATTGCACCTAAATATATACGCCATTAGCTATTAACGTAGTTAATTCCCCATGTCAGCTTAGCCAACTGAGCTAGCTATGAACACTAAATATTTAATGAATAAAAACCTAATGTGTGCTACGAAAGGCATATGCATATGGATGTATATATGTGTGGGTGTGTATGTAAAAAAACATATGTGGTTAGGTGTGAAGCTGATATGGGTATTTAGGTACAAAGAGAAAGAGTTCAAAATGTCAGTTACTAAGCTTTAAATTTATGAAAATTTTTATATTTATTTGCATAAATATACATATGTGAGTATACCGCCACCTAAAATGGAAAACAACGTATCATCAAATAACTCGAAATTGAATTTTTTTGCTTACGATTTATATTTTAGCTTCCGCTGTCAGATATAACTAATATATACCCAATACATAACCAATATATAACCACTTTATAACAAAACCTGAAATCTTTTTCAATATGATTGGTTTTTATTATATCGGTTTGTCTTCGCCTGTAAACTTATGAAAAGTAATGTTACATTATTTTGCAGTTTAGGTGACGATAACCAATTTATACCCAATACATAACCAATATATAACCAAAACTGAAATTTTGTTCCAATATGACTGATTTTTATTACAGCGGTTTGCCTTCGCTTGTAAACTTATGAAAAGTGATGTTACGTTATTTTGTGGTTTAGGTGACGATAACCAACTTATACCCAATATATAACCACTTTTGAACCAAAACTGAAATTTTGTTCCAATATGATTGGTTTTTAGTATATCCTTTCTACTTCGCCTGTAAGCTTATAAAAATTGATGTTACGTTATTTTGCAGTTTAAGTGATGATATGTATAGGTATATAAAATTATATAGGTTGTCATAAGAAAAGCTATGCTGTTTTCAATTTAAAATTTTCTGCTAATATTTTAGTGCTACTTTCCGGGTCCATATACATGTATCTACTCATACTTATATATAAACACACAAACCATTCATGGCGGTTTGGCAGCAATATGCTTAACTTACCAGCGGCAAAAGTGTGAAAAGGTTTACCGGAATGCGGAAATATTTTGATTATACCCACAACTCTGGCTATGCGCTCAGCTAAGAGCAGGTAGCTAGCAAGCAGTAGAAGAGTAAGCCGGAAGTAGAGACGTTTGCGTCTACCGGATAACCGGTAGTGTCTATTTTGTACCGCATCAAAACTACAACTGATAAATAGACAACCTGACCGACAGTCGACAGCGAAGAGCCAACAGCCATCAGCCGGCTAACCGTCTTTAATGTGTACATTTTTTGGCCGCAAAGCAAGTGGCGCGCACGCCGCCAGCTACGTAAGTTACGTTCCTGTAAAGGCCAGCGTTCATAACTGCCAGCAATCGAGTTGCTGTATTTTTGGGTTGCAGATTTTCGTTTTTGTGGCTTGGAGGTTTCTGTGGGCTTTTGGCCATTCAGTAGCTGGTGGCAGCCGACAGGTGAAATGTGTGTTAAGTTAAGCACACAGACACATGCACACACAAATATTCGCCACTCTGGCTTGCAATCGTAATAAGTTTATAGTATTTCTCTTTGCTACCTGTATGTATCTATGTATATTTGCAAGCGCTGTATATCTGTAAATTTATAACTGACAGCAGGTGATTGAATTATTTATTTATGCAGGTCACAGCATTAAAAAGGTTGAAGCGCTTAAGTGGCATAGCAATGCCGGTAAAATTATAAGTGACATATAAGCGAATGTACTCATATAATACATACATAACTAGTACGACTGGCTAAGTTGTATTGTTGGTACTTTGTTTGAGCATACAATTAAATAAAAAATGTAACTTCGGACATCAAAGCTAACAATTCATAAATAGAAAAGTTCCCATACACAAACTTAATTATTTTTTGGTCGGCAGCTATAAGCTATAGTAATCCGATCTGAATCATTTACTTAGAGATTGTAGTATTTTCTTACACAATATTTCGTGCCAATTTTCGTGCAGATATCTTGCCAAATAAAAAAGTTTTTTATACAAGCACTTGATTACGATCGGTGAGTTTATATGGCAACTATATATTACAGTGATCCGATCCGAAGAATTTCTTCGGAAAATGTAATATTGCCTTGCAAAATAATTTATGCCAAATTTCTTGACGATATGTTGTTAAATAAAACAGTTTTCCATACAAAGGCATAATTTCGATCGTTCCATTCGTATGGCAACTATATGTTATAGTAGTCCGATTTGGATGATTTCTTCGTATAGAATATCGTCGCCTTGGCCTTTAAGCCATAACATAATTTCGTGCAGATATCTTGTCAAATCAAAAAGTTTTACATATAGAAACCTGATTTTCGTCGGTCAATTTGTATGACAGTTATATGCCACAATGCGTCGATCAGAACGAAATCTTCTAAACTTGTAATTTTATCTTAAGTAATAATCTAAACATTATCTTGGGGATATATTGTCAAAAACAAAGTTCTCTATACAAGGACTAGAATTTGATCTGCTGCTTTGTAGTATGGCAGCTATACGCTATGGTAGTCCCATATTGGCGGTCTCAAGAAATGATCGGCGTTTTGGAGAGAAAATTACAAGTGCAGGATTTCACATATATATCCTGAAAACTAAGCAACTAGTAAGCATATATGTAATACAAAGCCACGAACATTTCTTTCTATCTGTTAGAAACTTCGTAGTTTACTAGACAATTTTTAAAAAATTAATTCTCCATCTTACTAAGTTTATGTGATTACTAGTAAAGTTTTTTTACGGATTTATAAATATTGTTTGCGGAAAAATTCATCTAAGACTTCAGAACATATTGATATTTGAAGAAATTTATATCAACGAAGAAGAGCAAAAACAGCATATCGAAAAAATATGCAAGTGATTTACCACAAAATTCGTGGCAACAAATTTATAAAAAAAAAAAATAATTCAATCACATTCTTTATTTTTCAGAAATTTTGCTTAGACGCAGGGCTTTTTATTCCCCATATTACTTTAGAATGGCATGATGAATAAAAATTGAAAACAGGCGGCTAACAATTTTTACAAGTCATAGCATCAACTTCCCAATTCTAGTTGATATCTCTAAAACAACTTTGTATGACAACTCAAGCAGAAAGTATGGATAATGTTGTCCACTAAATCGGAAGTCATGGTATGCCATGAATAGCATTTTCAACATAAACATCTAAGGCTAAGGAGTCTGGTTTATTTCTAAATGCTAGTGATTTCAAATAACCCCATAAAATGTAGTCTAATGGTGTTAAAGCACAACTTCTTAGAGGACATTCAATGTCACAATTGTTTGAAATAATTAAATCCCAAAACTTTTCTTAAAACTACTTCGCTTAATGCACATGCTGTGTGACACTGAGTCACGTCTTGTTGGAACCCGCAGTTGTCAAGACCAACTTCTTTCAATAGCCGGCATTAGGAGTTGGTTATTATCAACCTATACTGCTCTCCATTGACAGTAACGGTGTCACCCGCTTCTGAGCGAAAGAAACACGAACCATTGACTAAACCACACCAAAAATCACACCAAACTGTCAATTTAGGTGAATGCAATGGTTGTTCGTGAATAATGTGTGGATTTTCGTCGCATCAAAGGCCTCCGTTCTGCTCAATGCCGCACTATGTAGATAAAAGTTAGCCTGATCAGAGGAGATGAGTTTCTTAAAAAATCGTTATCGCCTTCAAGTTGTTCCAAGGACAAATCAGCAATTTCACGACGTTTACGGCGTTTATTTTGATAATAAAATTGAATAATTTGTAAACTTTGTGCTTGTGTATATTTTTCCAGTATGGATCTGTAAACATTACTGAGTACAATAAAAAATAGCAGCTTATGATAGATTAAAAGGAGTCGAAACGAAACTTCAATATCATGTCATGTCTATCGGAACACCCGCTACAAATTCAACGGGTTATTCAGATATACTTTTTGTACTTCCAGCTCATTTAACACAATCTAGACAACTTGACTCGTTTGGTTTAAATTAATTCTTAATTTCAGCTCAATTATTTTATAACAGTTTTCAGTACTTTTATTTTTAGATTAACCAGATAAGTTGATGTTTAGCTTCATCTGTCATTACACATTTTAATTTAGATAATCAATTAAACTAATTTAGCTCAATCATTTAATTCTAGTAATTAAACAATTTCAAAATAGCTGCAGAGCTCAATTAAGTTTCATTCAATTTATATTGATTTAATTGTCGACTACTTTCGGGTTAAATTAGTCAATTAGCACATGGCACATTTAATGCTTGAAAAGGAAACTGTCGGTTAGCTCATTTGAAAGGGAAAGTAGTAAGGTTTTTTAATAATATTGAAGATTTCTTAAATTAAACTGTGTCGTCTTTCACTTTAACTTGGTGTTATTTAATTCAAATTTTGTTAATGAAAGAATTTCAGACTCGAACTAAACTTCATTTAATTTATTCAAACTCTCTTTCAATTATTACTCAACTTAGCTCAATTTATATCAGGAACATAAGCTTAATTTAGTCACTTATCACATGACATGCACATTGTAGTGAGTTGATTAGTGACGTTTTCTACTACTTGAGGATTAGGTAAATTGACCCCACATTGCTTTCTCTAATTTTGTTTACTTTAGCGCAATGATTTAAAATTAGTAATAGAACAACCTTATTTTAAGAAAATTGAATTTATATAAGGCTTAGCCAAATTAATATATCTGTTTAATTATCGTCTTACACAGTGGCCTAATTTAGTCAATTAAAACTGGCTGCTTTAATGCGTTCAAGGAAAAATGTTAGTTGACTCATTCAAAAGCCGGTTTGAAACGTAGAAATTTTAATTCAACTAACTAATGAATAAATATCTTATAATTGTTACTAAACTTATTTTAATTTTTGTGTGTTTAATTGTCATCACGAACATAAGCCTAATTTAATCAATTAACACAACACATGGCATATTGAAGTAAGTTAATTATTGAGGTTTTGAAATACTTGGAGTTCACACAGTGCTCGCAAATGACACCGCTAATACGTTGAAGGAAAACTGTTAATTGACTCATTTAAGAGTCTGTCTAAAACTCATATAGGGTAAATTTTCATTCAATTAACTCATTTGAAAGTTTTCTAAATTTACTAAAAATTTACTTTTTTTTTTCAATTAATGCTACATTTTTATGTTAAATCAACTTTAAAAAAATTCAATTGCGAAGGTAATTTATGTATTTGAGCGTTTTTATAATTTGATTCACATTCATTAAGTTATTAGTAATCAATTCATTAATCATTAAAGTCCATTCTATTTGATGTTAATCGAAGCACTAAATTTTGTGTTATTATATTTTATAAATTTTAATTTGAACACAAGTGGAGCAGAGCATTCTTCCAGTATAAAAATATTGAAATCAGCTTTCAGAAATATTTTTAAGTTTGAGTAAAAAAAGAAATATTCAAAATAATACAAAATAATCACAATAACTTAAATTCCTTTCCATACGAGGCGTTGTTGTCAAAATTATCAAAGTAGAAAATTGAATTTACCGTTAAATTAATTTAGAAGTTGCTGTGACGGGTCTCCGCTAAAAACTTTATTCGAGTAAATAAATGCGTGCGATTGTAGGATTGCAATTTTTGTGCGATTTATTTATTTAGTATTTCTATTTTATTATGAAGATCACTTTTATTATGAAGACTAAATATCACTTTCTCGATTGGATCGAAAGAATTTTTTGCGCTTAATAACAATTTTCAACATTCGAGAGATTATATTTGTCAAATTATTTTATTCACGATTTATTATTGTTGTTATTTTTAAGGTGAAGCGTTAATTTTCGCGCGATAACACGGAATCTGAATTGCATAAATATATAGAACAACTGTAAACTTGAAACAAGTAGCACGAAAACCAGAAGCGCGACGAAAATACTGAAAACAAAAACCGCGGCTTAGAATGAGCCAGGAATTTCGACCGCCTTGCACGTTATATGAGATTAAACGCATAAATTTCACTAAAATTTCGCTAAAACTAAAATGATCGAAACAAAAATTAAACAATTACAACAGCACACGCGATTGTAGCAGCACCGTTAGCTGCTTGTAAAGCGCTTTAAGGCCACGGGGGAGCCAGGGGCAACTACATGTATAGTGTAGGTCAGGAAGAATTTCGTGCGAATGCACGAAGTGGCAAATTTTATTCGTGTAATAATAATATATATTTTTTTAATAATTTCCACAATTGCCAACTACACTTGCATTTCATACAATGGAACACTAAAGCACTTTGAAATTTATTTTTTCTCTTGAAATTTTCACACAATTTCGTTAGCGAAATTTCTTGCCTTGGTATGTATTTTCTTTTTTCACTGCCACACAAAAAAAGAAGCGTACGACGTGCGCGTATCGTTAACTCGCATTATTATCCTTTACATCCTGGCCAAACCCGAAATGCTACTAAACGTGTCCCAAAAAACTAACACGATGCCTAACGGCGGCTAACGGCACTGCTTGCCAAGGTACGGGTACACGAGCATGCTTCGTACCTTCGTTATTCAACACGAAGAGTAACGTCGTTAGAGGAAAGGCGAGCACAACATACTCACGAGTAAAGTGAAGTGGTGAAACTGCTAATAGTGAAGTCATGTGAGAGAGATTATCCTTGTTTTGAGCGTAGCTAGGTGAGAGCTGGTGAGTACGAGTTGTGGTGGAAGTATAGGTGTTGAATTTTGCAATTCAGCGTGAGAATGAGTAGTCATAAGGATGTTATAGTTTTAACAAAGAGAAGTGTTTAAGAGCGTTGTGTAGCGTGAAAGCTTTTGTGGTAAGATTTTGTATTTATGGTGAAATATGGTGGATTCTTTTTAATTTGAAAATGCAAAACCGTCGGTTTTGTAATAAATTGTGCGATTGATGGCAAGTCTTACAATACTATATAACATGTTTTTGAGTTTTTTAAAGAAAATATTGGACTTTATTTAAAATCTTAATGAAAAGTCGTAGGTAAAAGCTCGTAAAATAAATAAATTTAATAATAATAATTAAAATTTTACAGTTTTTCTAACTAAAGACGTAGCTTCGGTCATAGAATTATAAATCGATATTGATCCTTAAATTCCTTCAGCGAGCAGAGGATAAAATCTGAACGCGGTAAGGTATATCTGTCACAAGCGGCTACTAAAATCTAATATGCTCTATGTCCATTATTTGGCTTCTAGGGAAATAACTGTTTAGTATTGTCATAAATAATACTATAATACTCATTTCGAACTGATAATATAGACTTTGAATGAGGTTCTCTCCAATGGAAAGGTCTTTGAAGTTCAAGCGACAAAATTTACCACTCATTGAGTTTGAGCGATGCTAAAGCTACAAGGTCTGACCGGAGATTCAAATCTGGTACAACGCGGATCAGTAATCCCTTGCAGTTCGCTCCAATCTCCTCATTGGGTTTGGCCCTCTGGGAAGATTCGTGGTGGCTGAGGTGTAAACCAAATGGCAGGCAGAATTGAAAATTCAGTTCGGTGCGGAGTCGCACTGCAGCCGGGTGCCAAAGTCCCAGTATGACAGAGGCTTTATGGCGGCCTCGAACCCGACCAACGTGGAAAGACTGTCTCTTCCACCTGACCAATTTTAACCAAATATTACTTGCAAAAAACTTACATTAATTGGGGCGGTGATCAACGCATTATATGTGCTTTTAAGCACCGCGAGGTAAAGTCATCGGCGGCAAGTACTCACGTAAAAATACAACGACTGTTATTGTTTACCCTTAAGTCAATCTATTGACTGATCTATAGTCATTAAATAATAACTAATTTTTAGGTCCGATCAAATTTAATTCTCACACAATTTGCAAATATAATAAGTAATTTAATAAGTACTGATCATATACCATATCAGATGGGGACTGGTTCCTCGCTTTAGATAATGTTTTTTAATAGGTTAGAATGAAATAAGACATATACCATATATCTATATGTCGAGTTATGGCTTTACCCGATTTTACATAAATCATACCTGGTCCTTACTGAAATGCATCGTTTTAAAAATTTTCGGAGATTTTATATTCTTTTCCTTTTGTTAAGTCGTTTAAGCAATCACTTGGTCCTACTATGCTACGAGTATATGATCTATTATATTTTCAATAATATTTCGATGACTGAGCAACCTTTGTTTATATAGTAATATTCAAAAACAATAACTTAAAGAAGTGCATTACAATCACAATATATTCCTTGAAAGATTTCAGAAAGAATACTCACGCGAACTATTTGGACGAAATATCGAACACTGCTGCTGCTCGCAATATGTTTGGAACCAATAATTCTGAAAGTCAATCTGAAACGAGATAATAAAACAAATACATTATTTTCGATACAATTTAACCAACATATACTAAAAAATATTACTCATAGTTTTCAAAAAAGTCTTGCGGTATTTTCGCTAGTTGGCGCTGAGAGCGCGTAGTTCTAGTTTTATTCGTCGCATCGGGTCATGCTATACCTTTTTGGAAAGCTCATTTTACGCGATAACACGTGTTTGATTTATTGTCGTTTCTTTTAAGTCGTTCGTGAGTTATAGCGTCGCAAACATGGACCAAAATAAAGAGAAAATACGGCATATTTTACAGTACTACTACGATAAAGGCAAAAATGCATCTCAAGCCGCCAATAAAATTTGTGCAGTTTATGGACCCGATRCAGTTTCCATTCCCACCGCACAACGATGGTTTCAACGTTTTCGTTCTGGTGTAGAGGTGGTCAAAGATGCGCTACGCTGCGGAAGCCCGGTCATCGGAAATTGCGATAAAATCGCTGAATTGGTTGAAAGAGACCGGCATAGTAGCAGTCGTAGCATCGGTCAAGAGCTGGGCATGAGTCATGAAACCGTTATAAACTATTTGATGAAGCTTGGAGTCACTAAGAAGCTCGATGTGTGGGTGCCACACGAATTGACGCAAAAAACATCTTTGACCGTATCGACGCATGCGAATCGCTTCTGAATCACAACAAAATCGGCCCGGTTTTGAAGCGTATGGTGACTGGCGATGAAAAGTGGGTAACGTAAGGCGCAAGCGGTCGTGGTCGAAAAGCGGTGAAGCGGCCCAGACGGTGGCCAAGCCTGGATTGATGGCCAGGAAGGTTTTCTGTGTGTTTGGTGGGATTGGCAGGGAATAATCCACTATGACCTGCTCCCCTATGGCCAAGCGCTCAATTCGGACCTGTACTGCCAACAGCTAGACTCTTGAAGACAGCACTCATGCAGAAGAGGCCATCTTTGATCAACAGAGGCCAAATTGTCTTCCATCAGGACAACGCCAGGCCACACACATCTTTAGTGACGCGGCAGAAGCTCCGGGAGCTCGAATGGGAGATTCTTTTGCATCCACCGTATAGTCTGGATCTCGCACCAAGTGACTACCGCCTGTTCCTGTCCATGGCGAACGCGCTTGGTAGTCTGAAGTCCTGTGAAAATTGGATCTCCGAGTTTTTTGCCAATAGGGAAGCGAGCTTCTATGAGAGGGGCATTATGAAGTTGGCATCTCGTTGGGAACGCGTCATCGAACAAAACGGCGCATATTTCACTTGAATCGCATTATTGTACCCAATTTTATGAACAACTGAAAATTCAATAAAAATACCGCAAGACTTTTTTGACAACCTATTAAGATATATTTATAACAAAAGCTTTTATATAGGGCCAAAAGCTCAGACACAGTTTGTAATTCAAGGTACAAAGTGGAGATCGTTGCAGACAGAGCGAGATTAGATGCTATTCATTTTTCAGTGTTTTTTCATCGACAGCTCAAAACACTATATTATATAAAATGAATCGAAAGAATATTTGAAACTTTACATTTGTACCATAGTAAAGCACTTAATTAAGCCATAGAACTCTGTAATTTGGCACAGAGGATTGCAGAGGCAAGAACGTGCCCAAAAGATTTCAACTAAATTCGGTATAAAAACATTCATTTAACATTCTTATATCACAGTGTGATAATGGGCGAATCGGACTGCAACCATGCCCACTTCCACTAAATTCCATCGGATACTTTCCTTTCCAGTGTACAAATAAAAAAAAAATCATGTAAAGAGATAGAACGTTGCACGAATTATGCCTTTATCTTATGCACTCTTATGGCCATACATTTTCCAAATCCCTCAAAAACTGTTCCAAGCCCCTAGGTACCGTATACTTGGACCCCATTACCTATAGTTGACCTTTTATCACAAAACTCGATTAGAGTGTGAGATAAGTAATTGAAATTCAAGGATAATGCTTCCCTGACAGTAGTATTCATGAGTGTCAAAACTGGTTTGAATCGTTTCAATACTTCCCTTGACTCTCTTATAAATACATATGGTAACTCAAATACTTTTGAACTTCCAAGTGACTTTATCTCTCAATGAAAATGAGAAAGCGCTTTCACTGATAAAAGTGTTTCTTTGTGCTTAAAATAGATAAACTTGTGCTAAAACTTGACCTAGTCCCCATATAAGACACATATGTATATTAACAGCCTCACTTTGCTCCAAAGGATTGGTGATGGTATGTGCGGTACCTTTATGAATTTCAGGGAACATTTTATTTGTAAATGGTATATTTATGGTGTGATGCATGGGTCTATACTAACCTCAACTCCCATATAATACATTTTTGTAATGATTTTCGGTTTTCTAACAAACTTTTCGTCGCATATGTCGGTCAATCCCTGAGTCATATATGTAAGTATATATGCAAATATTGATGTAATGGTTTGGATTCTGAGCCTCTGGTTGGAGTTTTGCACTTTAAGGCATATTCGTGGCTTTGACTCTTGCAAGTTGAAGGACTATCAATATATTCGACTGCACCCGAAGTCAGGTATTGCTTACTTGTAGTATATATATTTGAGAAAAAACAAAATATTATAAGAAAGAAAACATAGGAAAATATTTAGAACTACTAGGCTGCATTGTAGATGCTATATTTAAAATTATATCTGCTCAAACTTGATTCGGAATGACCCATTTCGAAAACTTTTTTCTACGTCCGTACGAAGATTGATCACCATGTGTTAACAGTGTGTGTATGGCTGGAGATTTTTACCTTGAAAAATTAGTTGGCCAATGTGTTTGTTTGAAGTTTTTCTAATGGAGCCACTGCTACGGAAAAGTGTAAAGCTGTTTTGGGTAGTCTACTTTATCACGAATTAAAGTATTTGAGTGGCGAAAACTAGCCTCATGCGTGATGAGTTATGAGATATAAGAAAAGAAAACTTGAAAAGCGTGGGATTGGCAGCAGTGAGATAGGAGAGATCGCACGATATTCAATTTAATGACGTCATGCGTTTTGCTTGGTGTTTTGTTAGAAGTCGCAAAACAGATGCTTGTCAAAGGAACTGATGCATTCAGCCATGATTGTGACTGTCATTTAAGGCAATAACGAACCCGGAATTAGCACGGAGTTTTCGAAACTGAAGACACTAAGAGTCATTTACTGAACTCACTGACAACTAAACCCAGCTTTGTTATATGGTACTCAAAGTGTCAGTTGATCTGTAATTTGGACTATTTATTCAAATACGTTTCAGAACCCATCTACAATTAGCGAGAAAACTTAACGTACTTTGAAAATCTCTACTCAACCTAATTAAACATAATTAATTTCATGAAAATTAAGCAACTCCCATTATCCTTTTTCCCTCACAAGCATTCGTCTAAAAATCACTTTTCCTCGTCAGCAAATTCAAATGAAATAAAAGCAACTCATTAACCCACTGCAAATTTTATATACTCTTCAGGCAATTTAATCATGTGTTAATGACTATATTTTTGACATTAAAAAGTGCTTGCTTGCTGCGTACGCAGATGTCTCATTTTATTGCCACATTGTACATTCGAAATCGAATTTTCATTTTAAGCCGCTGTAAATGCTTTAACCAAAGTGCAATTAAAACCGCATTTATAACCCTCAGCCGACCGCCGAGGCTCAACATAAGGCATAATATGTATGCACCCACATACACAGAGAAACAAGAAAATGCCAAACACCCACATATACATGTAGTACTAGTAAGCTGTGGTACACTCGACATTTGAGAGTGCTCCAAAGATATTATACGCTTTATTTAAAGCCGCTCCAAATTCACCACAGAGTACGATTACAGTTATTTCCGCTTGCGGCCGAGAGGCATTTGAATGATTATCAACGAAGTGACTGACGACTAATGGAATTACGAGTAGGAAGTTCATCATAATGGTTAGTTAGCGAATGAACAACAAAAACAAAACGACAACAGGTGAATTTTCCGGCGGAATCAGRAAGAGAGAAAGAGAGAGAGAGAGAGAGCAAGAGGCAAAGAGTAAAATAAATTCAACAGAGAAGAAATTTGTGAATTTTCAACGGCAAATAAGAGTTCGAAAGAGTTGTACTACCAAGGTTGAAACAAGGTGAATATCGGAACTCAACAAGATACAAATATACAGGCAAATGTTGAACCGCTCATGTTCGTTTCGAAGCGAATTCGAAGTCGCACTCGGTCCAGGAACTACCAGTCAAACTACATTTACTATTTAATTATAATAAATTTGCAATTGCAAATGCATTGTATTATTCACCACACATAAAATCCAAAATAAGCTGCAATGTAATAAATTTTAAAGCAACATAAATAAACAATTTGTGTCTTAATGAGGCGATATTACCCAGAATACATAGTGTGGATATCATTAAGAAAAACAACGCATCTCACATTAACCGTGGTGAATATAAAATTCTGTAATTAATTATAATTGGCGCCTTAATGTAGTTCTTACAGCAACTATTACAAAAGTATTCTGTTATCAGTCAGTTTTACAGCGAGTTTATATTTTCAACAACGAGTGGTAGTTATAGAATCACTGCAAACAAATGTTGTTATGTATTGAATTCAACTCAAGTAAAAATTCACCACAGGTGATACGAAACACCACATATGAGAATTATTCACCTCACAGAAATTTGTATATGTTTTTATTATTGTAATTTTTACAAGCAAGTATTTCAAATGTGTTCAGTTAACAGTTAATTTTACAGTGAATAACATTTTCATCACACCGTGGTAGAATTGAAACAGCAGAAAAAACTCAATAAACAATTGGTAGCTATAGAATAATTGCAAAGAAATGTTGTTTTGTATTGAATTCAACTCAAGTAAAAATTCACCACAGGTGATGCCAAACACCAAATATGAAAATTATTCAACGCAGCAAAAAACTCATCAAAATTTGTATATGACTTAATTTATGGTTAGATTGCTCAACACAGCTATGGTGAAATTTATAAACTTTGTAGAAGAAATATACCACGTAAGAAATGCACCACGCTCGCACATCTCTTATGAATGCTTTAACTTTAGGCACTGAGCATAACAAATTCCCTCTCAGCATAACAATTTAACTCTCAACACGAAATTCACCACCATATGTGCACTAGAGAACTTCGGCTGCGAAGCACGTCAGCCACTAATAAACGCTTCAACGATGCCAAGTAGCATTGACTTTGACCGTGTTCGGTGTGTCGCCGCCAACAAATTCAAATTCAGTTTCAGCTCGTACAGCAACGAGTGCGGAACGAAGTGGCCGAGGCGACGAGTGTGTGCCTCTAGCCGAGTGCAAAGTACTCGGTGGGGACGATTTGTGTGTGTGTGACGAGTGTGCTCCGTTTCGTTTGTGTGACTACGAAGAGAAGACGCATAATATAATTTTTGGCGCGCGACATACGTCAAGGCGCCAATATATATTTTTGTTGGATAAACAAGCAAAAGCACGAAATATACTTTGAGGCGCTAGACAGAAATGTACTTAGTATCAAATGACAAATTGTGTGTGTGTATATACATATGTGTTAAGGGTATTTTTTTTTCGTTCTGCCGCGGCATGATGAGTTGGACCTTTTCGCCGACATTGGTCGTCGCCACGGTCGCCGCCGACAGCGAAAATGCGCGTGTGGTCGCTTGTTGACGCTGACATGCAGTGACAGTTAACATTTGTTTGAAAAGGCAGCAAAACTGAAAGAAACAAACAACAAAAAGTGACAACACAAAAGCACTTGAAACAAATGTGGCAACAGCAACAGCAAAAACCAAAAGAAACAACAACGCGCACACGCACACTCAACGCCGCGAGGCATTAAAACAATAGCGTGCTGCGTGTTTGTGTGTGTGCATTCGACAGTGAAGTGAGCAAACGCATGTGTAAATTGTTATTGCATATGTTTAGGCGCATAGCCCCGTGAGACGTTTAACATAATGCGAACGTGTTAGCACCAGTCTACTTCTTTTCCACACAAGCGTGTACGTGTGCATATGTATGTGTCTGTGTGTTGTGAGGTTGGCACAAAATAATTATAAAAACAAATACAAAAAGACCATGTGTACTGACTGACATTTTCAAGAGTGTTGTCCAGAGGCAATTGACGTAGGCCGCAGCGGTGTCAGCTATTTGTTGGCCCAGCACCATTACATGTATACGTGGCAGTGTCGCTTTAAATGCGTTCGACGCGTTGGGCTTCACCTTCATTGTGTTGTCATAACATAATTTTAGGCGTTTGGTACAAAGTACACTCGTCGTGCGTTACGGCTACAGCAGGTGAGTGGCAACACAGTATTTAGATGTATTTATTATAATCTTTTTAGTATTAGTCATCGAGGTGGTAGGCAGTTGTTGTTGGAATTGCAGATAAATTAGCAAAACGGTTGCTATTTGCTGTGGTCCCCATAGCGTGTTTTCTAATTTTTTTCGTTATTAGTTGGGAATTTCCGTTTGATGTGCGGGAAGTGTTTGACTGCTTTATTACTGGTTAGGAATAACGAGAAGTTTTGCGATACACTGTAGTGAATAAGAAGGAGGAGTTAAATCAACGAAATATGGGTGATGAATTAACTAAATTAAAAAATAATGAAATGTATTGTAAGCGAAAAAAATTTAAAAAAATTCATATTAAAATAATTATGGGCCTGTTAAAAAAACCTGAAATAAATCTACCAAAAAAATACTAAAAATATAGCTGAGTATTCAGCGCTTTCAGGCAATATTTAAGGGATATTTATTAGCAATAGCAAAAAATGCGCCATTACTTATAAAGAGCCTAGTAAGAAAATATAATAATTTTTATAATATAATTATATTTTTCAGTAAATGACTTTAACGATGTATAGTTACCTCCTACTATGACCAAAAATAGTAAAACCTTTTTATTTAAATTTCACGCGAAAGTTCATTCTTCGAAATATTCTTTGTCTAGGTTGGTATGACCGTCAGTGACATATGTGCCAAGTGTCACATCAAAGTAATCAGTCACTACTGTGTATAGTATACACTTGTCTTTCTGAAGTACACAAAGTGCTTTCGGCGATTTTTACGTTGAGTGAAATTATTCAACAAAGAAATTCCATTAAGTTTTGTATGAGGAATCAAATTTCTTGTGCCATAAGGTACATAATGTAGGAAAAGGCCTTCGGTGATGATTGTTTGTCGCGAGTGAATATTTTTGATTGGTACAAAGTATTCAAAGAGAATTGAGAACGCGTTGACGACGAAGCACGTCCAGAACGACGATCAACAGCAACTGATTATCAGCACGTCAATAAAACAAAGGAATTAGCGCCTGAGAATCGACGATTCAGAGTCAGATATCTTACTAGTAACGTTGGAATATCGGAAGAACCAATGAAAATAATTTTGAAATATCATTTCACTCAAAATATCACATCTTTTAACTTTTTCGAAAAACAGCGTCGCGTAATCATGTATGAAACTATGCTTTCCGACACCAGGATGTCATGAAACGTATTATTACCGGCGATGAGTCGTGGATCTATGCGTACTCAAGCTGAAAAAAACACACACAAAAGTGGGTCAAAAATCAAGTTTGTGTTGGCAGTTTTCTTCAGTTATCGAGGTGTGGTGCACTCCGAGTTCGTTCCGAACGGTCAAACGGTTAACTAATACGATTCGGGTCTTCTGCGTCGTTTGTGCGAAGATGTTACGTTGCACCGCGATAATGCACTGCCGTACACTGTATTCATTCTTCATGAATTTATGGCAAATTGTTCAACCAATATCGGACTGTAACTACTGTATTCGTCTAATTTTACTTTTTATGACTCCTTTTGTGAAAGATAAGATAACCTTCTCAGACAGTTCTATGATTACTTGACTCAGTACTGTTTGAGTAAACGTCAAATATCGGTATCAGCAAAAAGTAAATACACACTATTTTATAGTTTTACTATGATAAAGATATTGAAAATGTGAATAATGTTAAATGGACTTAATTTTCTAACCATCAGGCACAATCAATTACGATTTTCTTGATTACGTTCCGCTAATTTTGGTGTCAATTTATGCACCACGTTCTAGAATTTCAATTGTTTATAATATCGATAAAAATAATGGAAATCGTCAAGTCCGACCGACCTATAAGCTCTATTTGATTACCATCAAGCTAAACATTGCACAAAAACCATTTGGAATCAAATTAGTGAAATTAGTTTGATATAAAAAGACACTCGGTGTTTTGATATCATACGAGTTAAACCAAGAAGAAAAAACCTGATAAACGGAATTCTCATCTATGTATCTTTGTTGAATCGCAACAAATTCGATTGAATTCTAGAGCCTGTTACTGGAGAAAGGAAGTGGATCACTTTCGAAAGAGTCAAGCGAAAACTGTTGTGGTGGAAAAGCGGTTAGCAGGTGCAAATGATGGTCAAGTAAGGACTGAGTAGTCAAGTGTAGTCATTTTGGTGGGGTTTGCAGAAAATAGACAGCCAATAAGATAAGAATTGTCATCCAACAGGATTACGCCTGGCCATACACAACGATAGATCACCGCATGCCACCCATAGTACGGATTTGAACAGAAGTGATTATCTGCCACAAGATATGGTGAAAAAACCTGCAAAACTTCGTGTTTGAATAAAAAAAAAAAAATTAAAAAAAAATTATTAATTTCAAATATAGTGTAAATAAAATTAATTAACTAAAAAATTAAAAATATCAGTTTTTCATCGCATGTCAATCTCTTACATTTCGAGCTTGTTTAGTAAAGCTCACTATCTTTCAATTGATTTATATGTATAATATATATTAAACGTGTTTTGTTTTTAATTTTGAATATTTTTGATTAATAACATGTCATTAACTTATTTCTAAATAAAAAAAATTTTATACCGCAAAAAGTTCCGCTATAAAGTGTAGTCAACTATGCACAATACTTGTAAATTTTGAATGGTAAGGTATTCGTGGCCACGAGTGTAAATGGCCAACTGAACTTTTTGCATTTTTTAATATCAACAAAAAATACACATTCGCTATGATTGCCTGTATAGGCACAATTAGTCCAACTGACCGCTTAGCAGAAAGGGTTAATGTCACATACGGAATTGATAAGTTTATTATTGGTTCATTATTACTGCTAACAGTCTAATCTTCACACAATCGCCGAACTAGAAACTCAGTCGCGACTAGGTGTTAAATAAATATGTTACCAGTTCGACGCTGTCTGGCAAAGATATTAGGTATGAACATACTAGTGGTAAATTGATTAATTGGAAAGCGTCTTTAATAAATTCATAGAGGTAACCAGCCGATACTAATTGGATATGTCCGATAGTTTGAATAACCCGTAGTGTTTATATTATGAATTTCTATACAAAATTAATAACGGAAATACGAAATCGAACGACAAAATTCAGCTGTTCACAAATTGTACCAACCAAGACAACCATATTTAGCTTAATCAACCTTTGCATTGGAGGTACCAAACTTTTTATCGCCTTATGGCAGAAGAGGTACTAATTGTGATACTTGCCAACTCTATCTTTTATTTATTTTATTTTTATGACCTCGTTTTGTTATTACAAAGTGTTCAGTAAGTGCCTGAACAATCCGGTTTTTCGGATGGGAGAGCTCAACGTTTATGTTTTTTGAACTAAAACTATTTTATAAACGTATTTACATTTATTGGAAATAAATAATAATGCAATGTGATTTTAGAGTAGCAGATAAAATTATCCTCAGGCTTCCGAGAACATTATTTGACTTTTCAACGGTTTTAAGGCGAATTATAGAACTTATATAGATATAGAATCCAAAGATCTAGGAAATATTGGCCGGCCTACGTCTCAGAAGGTCAATCCATCCGTTGTTTTCAATTTTCGATGACTCGTTCGAGCATTTCACTTGAATATTGGCGAATGACAGGCGTAATGTTATGTTCTAAGAGCTAAATCGAAGCGGAATTAGCCGTATAGACAGGAAAAAGTCACCTTCTCACCGTCATCATTTTGAAGAAATGCAGTTGTTTTTTCTGCTTTAAATGACGGCTCTTTAAACTCTATAGGTTGGCCTTTGTCCTAAATGCAGCAACTTTGCTTGTTTACATACCCATTGAAACAGAAATGGCCAAAATTTAGCTCGAAAACTTCGGATATTCTTGAAACTTTCCAAGAGCCCATAGAGCGATGCGATGTCGCTTGGGAAGGTCGGACGGTTTCAGTTCCTGCACATACTCTATTTTGTACGCTTTCAATTTAAAATTATTACTATTCGGTCGCATATTATCCAATAATTATCACAAGCTGTGTGATGGTTTGCGAATAGTACGCTCAGTAGGCCGATTGATCATAAGTTGAGCGAAGCGCGTGAAGCACATTCTTTACAGAACGTGAATTTTCGTGATAAAGTTGAACAATTTGTAAACGCTCCTTGGGGTTGAGTCTTTCCATGATGAAATGTCAAACAATACTGAACAAAAATAATATGACAGCATGACACGCCTTAGGCGCGATGTGTGAAAAAAAGTCTTTTGAAAAAAGGACCTCCACTTGGACCACGCGTTAGCTGTATTAGTGGTAATTTAGGAGTAATATTTTGACAATTTTACCTACTATAAAATTCTGTTGTTTTGGAACTTATTAATCAGTGATGCTGATGACTTGAAGTCCTCTGACTTGTGTAAGGAGTTACTTGAAAAGCAGTAGATATGTCAGAAATCTTTAAGCATTTGACGAGCTCAAAGCAAACATTCCTGACAAATTTAATAGCCAGATTGTCGAAAAAGGAATATTCATTTCACGTTCGTCACTTGATAGATCTTATATACGCATAAAACTGCAAATGAATTGGAAAGGGCTAAATTAAGTATGACTATATAAAAAAGCACACCAAAACTAAATTCCGTCATATTGCTTGAAATTTATGCCGCGAATGAAAGAAAACATCCATAATTCCACAAAATTGGCAAAATTGCGGTTTACAGAACAATAACTTTTAACGCAATTGAGAAACTGCGCAAAAACAAAGCGCCCATAAAACAAATTTTTATTTATTTATATTTACACTGTGCAACAAAGTAAAGGACTACAGATTTAATTCCACCAATTTTCGGCAATCAGTAGCTGCCAAGTTTTTCCACAAAATGTATGTATACATTTAAAAGTGCTGGTGCTTTTTGTCACTGCAGTGCCGCCACCACCAACACACGCAGCTTCCTGTCGGTTTGTATGTGTGTGCGACATAGTGCCAATTTTTTAATGTGCCATTTTACTGTTGCTCCGCCATGTGACATTTCCCGTTTACATTTACGTTCGGTCTACAGCTTGATTTGTGCGCTAGCATAAAACAAAAGCAACAACCACGTAATAAAAATAAGTTTGTGTTACTATAACGAATAAAATATTTATATGCATGCACGGATGTGTGTGTGTCCTTTTCTATGGCAGTGCTTGCATCCGTCAATGCAGACTGAATGTATGGCTGGATATACATATATGTATATGTATGAATGTCTGTATATATTATATATATATGTATATATAAATATGCATATTTATTTGCTTGTTTGTTTGTATGTAACTGTGCGTACATATAGCTATATTCCGGAACTATTTTCTGCTTGGCCGCCGACGGCATAAAGCGGTGTGAACTGTGTGGTGGCAGGAGATGAATGCACGGTCTGAGCGTAATGTTGGACATGATGCAAAACTTTTGACATTGTATCAAAAAGCAATGAAGATAAAAAAATAAATTTAAAAAAAAAAAAGAAAAAAATAAAAGAAAAAAAAAAGTTAACGAAAACCAGAAATTCAAACAAATTTCGTAACAGGAAAACTGCGATTACACGCAGCTGACATGGTTTTGCAGATTGCTTTTGTTGTAGCATGTAAAAAAGTTAGCCGGCACAAATTTATAGAAATAACTACATTTATACATATTAGGGTGAGCCAAAACAAATTTTTTTTGCTTGGTACTCTGAAAAATTGTCTGATAGACACTTCTAAGAATAAAAAATTATAGACATAACAGAATTTATACATAAGCATTAGGGTGGGTCAAAAATAAAAACTATTTTTTGCTTCGTACTATGAAAAAAATGTTGATAAACACTTCTAAGGCAATAACTTTATAGAAATTACTACATTTACAGATATTAGGGTGGGTCAGAAAATAGTTTTTTTTTTCATTTGGTACTCTGAAAAATTGTTTGACAAACACTTCTAAGGACATAACATTATAGAAATAACTACACTTACACATATTAGGTTGGGTCAGAACTTCTAACAAAGGCACTCCAGGGGAACGTCCTCTGCTTTGATTTTTATTATTTTAAAAAAAGCAAATTTTCTCTTAGATCTTTTATATGTATATCAATGAAATAAAATTTTTTACTATATAGCAAAGTTCATAGTCTTTTACGACCTTAACTGCTCTACAAACAATTATAATAATATTTCGAAAAAAGTTAAGCATTTTTGTCCATCGTCAAAAAAAATAAAAAATTTAAAAACTAATTTAAAAAAAAGTGACTAGGTCCGATTCATAAAATTTTTTTTCTTAGAGTTATAAAATTGGTAAAAAAAATATTGTTTTTTTAAATGATCAAAATCTAACGTTTTTGCAATAATTAAGAGCTCATTCTTGAAGTAATAATTTTCCAGAGTACGAAGGAAACAAAAAATTTATAATTTTTTGAACCACGCTTAGAAACAATTTCTTTAAATTTTTTTTTTTTTTTGAAGAGCATTCAGTTTTCTTAAGTACTTGAGATACAAACTTTTCAACCAAATTTTCAGAATGCCAAGCAAAAAACGATTAATTTATTTTTACCCACTATACTTCATGGTATGTCTATACCAGGGTGTCTGTTATTTCCCAAGTTCTTTTGCAAACGCCTCCTGAAGTTTTAGTGTTAAAGTACTAAGCGTCCATTTTAAGCCGTCTTTTTTTATAATTTTACTTCTTCTATGTATTTAACATGGGATTATGTGATCTTTTGCAATAAATTTTTTTTTTCTGAAAAACATATAGAACTACATTTTCGTAAAGTAATATTCTGACACATAAGTTTTCGCTCTACAAAAAAATTCTTAATGAGTTTTTCCACAAAAACATTTTACAAATTTTTCGCAGTTACAATTATACACAACATTGACCCAGCATTCACACAAATGACGTAAACATTATTTGTTGCTCATACGACATGGCGTACTCTATTAACGTTACACATTGAGAGATATTAAAGAGCACCCTAATGCATACAATTACACATATAGAGCTACGTAGTTGAACAACAAAAAATTTTAATTACAAGTTACCAATGACAGACTAGTCAGTAGTAAAAAAAGTCGGTGATAAACTTCGAATGCGCAAATGGAGAGAACAACGCAATGAAAGAGAAAGTAAGTCGGATAAAGCAGCAAATAAAAATAAGTGTAGAAAACAACTTATACTAGCTAACATAGAAAACAGTGCAAAAAGGCCGACAGTTAAACCAAAATATGAAGTGAAAATCAAATAAATGCAAAAAATAATAATAAAAAGAAAGAAATAATAATAAATAAAAGAAAATAATAATAAAAATAATTTCAAAAGTTTTGTCGCGAATTTGGGCACTAGAACACCAGCAAATGCGTTAGACAAATTTCAGGTTTCGCACCGCTTTATGGCAACTCAGTTATTTTGTTATGTTATGTCATGTTGTTCTATGTTATGCATATATTATAATAGGCTATGTTACGCTCAGTTGTTTTATGTTATATGTTGTGTTTTCTACCGTTATGATATGTTATGTTACGTTGTATGTACAGCTGCGAGCAGTGAAATAGTAGTGCGTGTTAGAGTTTTACATACCTGTGAGTTATGCAAAATTCTAAACAATTTTAACATCAATTGAAATGGAAAAGTTCATCATATTTCCCTGGCTACGTTTTTTAATAAAAATATTTTAATTTGAATGGGTCTAAGATATATTTATTCACAAAGTTGTGTTTATATATGAAATTTGATGGGAGCAGTAAAATAGTAGTAAAGTAATACATTTTTTTTTTTTTAACTGAAGGATTTTTGGAAGTTCCGTCTATACGAGATATTAGTATTTGGTAGCATGGCCATGACTTTCAATAAGAATCTACGAGACTCTGGCATCTTTTTAGTGGTATGTTCTGCCATGCCTGCTGCACTACAGTCCACAACTCATTGTTGTTTTGGGTTTGTCATTCCATACGGCTTTCTCTAAGTCTGCCCAAAGGTTTTCAATGGGATTGAGGTCAGGGGATTGAGCTGGYCAATCCATGACCTCAATTCCATTGACCCGAAACCACTCCTTTGCCACCCTACTGGTATGTTTCGGGTCATTATCCTGCTGAAATATCCATTTCAGCGGCATGTCCTTTTCAGCAAATGGCATCATAATATTCTACAATATATTCACGTATGCGTATCGGTCCGTTATGTCAGTCATTTTGTAAATTGGGCCTACGCCTCTATAAGAAAAACAGCCCCAAACCATGACACTCGAACCGCCATGCTTCAAAGTTTCTGTGGTAAACCTGGGGTCGTACTCTGTATTAGGGGGGCGTCTTACATACTGACGGGACCCTTTACCGCCGTATAAAATCACTTTCGACTCGTCAGTCCACAATATGTTGCCCCACTTCTCAATCGGCCAAGGTAAGTGTTCTTTGGCGAATTTCAGATGTCGAGCTACATGATTTTTTTTTAGTAGCGGTACTTTTCGAGGACTGCGGGCATATAAATTATGTTCACATGAAAGTCTTCTTACTGTATGAACACCGCAGGGCAGGTTCAGTTCGTTTCGAACCTCCACAGTCGACATTGTAGGCCGAGTCTTAACACATCTTACAACTTTACGTACAGAATTCTCAGAAAAAATCCGCCTTGCGCCCCTTTTTTCATCTTTTTCTTTATAAATAATTGCATTGCGAGTCGTTGTGGCTAAACACTCCATCAGACTTTCTATTTTTTTGTATGTTTTAGCACTGTTTATGAGAGATTGAATCCTTTTGCGTTTTTCTTCACTGCAATGCTTCCCGCCGCCCACTAAAATATGCACAGTCATATTTTTTAGCTTTTTTCATTGGGTAATAAATAAAATAACCAGTATCTTACTTTTTAATTGATAAAATTAAATATTTTTTAGTAAAAATAATCTGTGTCCAATCAGCTCACCGTTCACTACTATTTTAATGCTCGCTCATAAAGACAGATATTACAATATAATTAGCTGTAAAAAGTAACGGTAAGTGTTTCGCACTTATTGTTGTGTATAACAGCACCGTTACACTACAGAGAATACAACTAGAATAATAATCAACTTCAATACCATAAAAGAAACAAAATTTAAAGTGAAACTATTTTTGTCAATAGTCACTACTATTTCAATGCCCGCAACTGTATGTTATATCATCCCACGGATTTTTAAATGAAGTTTATGCTACAAGGAGCAGAAGACAATAAAACTTAATTCATAATTCTAAAATTCTTCTATATCGTCGCCCTCCAAGTAACTCGCCTTGGCACTAATACACTTCTGCCAAGGTTTTTTCCAATCCTTGAAACAGTTTTTAAAGTCAATTTCCGAACATTTCATTTTCACATTTAATGTCTTTAATTTGCTCAAACAATTTCTCCAGAGCGGTATTTTGATTTTTCTGAATAATCATAACTCACACGGAGCAAAATCAATCGAAAACGGTAGATGCTGCATGTTTCACAAACGTTAATGCGACGCTGTTTTTGGAAGAAATTGAATAATTTGGAAACAATTCTGCTTTCACTTCTCTTAAACTCTAATGATTTTGCAAACTCATTTTCTGAGTGCAAATCGTCGATTTAAAATCATCAATTACTTTATTTTATTGCCGTCCTGGTCGTGGCTCGTGAATATTTCTGCACTACTAATTTGATTCCGCACACAAAATTTAATGGAAGTGCTTTGTGAAAATACTCCATTCATTGGAACAAATTTCACTGATCGTCATGTCAACTTAAAAAAAAAATTATTTCGACGAAATGGTTTTCTCGTGAAATTTAAAGAATGAATGTCTTACTATTTGTTGCCCAGAGAATTATGTTATGGAGTGTTAAGTTATTTTGTGTTTTTTTCTTTTATGTTATATGTTACCTTATGTTGTGTTGTGTTATGTTATGCTAAATTATGTTACGAGTTTTGTTAAGCTTTATCCAATTGATCAGCTAAATTTTTAACATGACTTTTTATTCAGAGCAGACGCACCTGTATGATGACATTGAAAGAAAATTCGGCTCAATAATTCTATTTTATAATATTCTATGAAATAATAATATTTTATTTCATTATTCGATTAAATTTAAAAATTAAATATTTTAATTTCTTTATAAGCCCTTCTTCTTGCTAAATAAATAAATAAATAAATAAATGAGCCGAATTTTATTTCAATGTTTTGTTGCTTTACATAAATATATACATACATATCCGCCTTTGAGGTGTACTAACTATACCAGTAAGTCATACTTGGCAAATATGTATGGTAAACATCGATCTTTTAAACTCTTGACTAAATAACTAATTCAGCTGCAATATATCGAACAAAATTTAAATTTTCCCCTTCTTTTCTCTTTTCACCGTATATGAGAGAATATTATCGTTTTAAAATGCCTGGCTATTAAAATCCACGAAAAAGTTTACCTACTTTGTCGGAAGCCTCATATTTTGACTGTAAAAATGTCGGTACTTAAGGTAGACTTTATCATAAATTACATAAAGGGATTAAAATCTTTATAGATATTTTACGGGTTTAGAAGAGACTAGGACTGCAAATATCGGTGTTCTTACTTAATCATTGGGTTTGTGTCAGTCAACTTCAGGGCATAAAACTTTTCTTCTCGAAACTGTATTTTTCAAATCGGGTGACAAATGAGCTTGGTGAATTATACTATAACTGTCTTTTAATTTTATCCAGTTAAGATTTTCTGCTATTATTAAAACTTCTTTTTTATTTTTAACAATTGCTGTTAATGGTTTGTGTAAAAAAATTTAAAAGTTTTTCATACACATTTAATAGTTTGCTCATTTACTCATATAAAGCTAAAAGTATAGGTACTTTACTAGCAGGTACTATGAAGAATATGATCCCCTACTCTATTTTGTTTCTAGCAACACGATTTTCCGGTCTCACCCACACCTTTCGAAACACTTTTGAAAAAAGTGACTGCGAAGATTAGCTCCAATGAAAGTCCTTTTCGGACTATAATATCAGCATTAGGTTTTTCTATACACTCAAATACATATTTAGTAAAGCTTTAAAGAAACTAATTCGATTTTTTTTCTTATTAGCAGAATAAATTTTCAAAGCTATATATTAAACTTGAAGGCTTTAGACCTGCCTAACTGGTTAAGTAATTTTGCTAAACATGTGTAATTTAGCACTTAGCACCTGGTTTGTATTACGAATCGCACAAAAATAGTGCGAAAATTCTTCGAGTCCCCATTAATCAAAAAATTGGTTGCTGTTCACTTAACTTTATATTTTCCACATCAGTTTGAGTTATTCTTAAATAAAATAATGTACACAAGCAGCATAAAAATTTTACTACATCCCTACTAATATACATGCATATGCTCACATCCAAATAATTAAGGATTAAATAATACCCAGGTGCACCTGTAAATACACAACTAGCCACATATTTCCATATATACGCCGTAAACTATGCAATAAAACGTAGACAAAAATTCGCTTTTATGCATTTTGGAAAGCTTTACATTCTTTCGCCAGAAACCAGAGCACACATCTGCATTATGCACACGCGTACATCTACATTTTGCACACGCATATACACACTTACACACATAATAAAATGGCATAGAAAAACATATTACATAAATTGCCTGCCAAGAAATTTTTTCGCTTGAGTGCCAATAACAAAGTATTTCTAATTACTTTAACCTCCATCCCAAATATTTCACAACTCAAGAGGCCAATGTGTACTACACGGCTGGACGCTTGCCAGTAATCACAGCAGGCTTCAGGTAGACCGCAAAGTATTGTGGTGAATGTCAAGCAAAGTTGTAACTGAGTGCATTTTTTGTACAATTGAGACAATTTTTTTTTTTGGACAAATTTGTTGCAAAATAAATTATTCACATTTTTTTAAAAGATAAATATTTTATTTCTTGAAATGCATGTTGATAGATTGTTTTGCATATGCATGTATCTTCAAGCTTTTGGAATGTAGCATACCTTAAGGAGGATTTTGCTTTTGAAGCACATCTTTAGGAGAAGTTAGTTTTGTTCATAAAAGCTAATATTTGTAAACGTTCTAGGTGAGTTATTGTTATTGTTAAGTATTATTTAAGTTGGATAAAACAACTGCATACTAGGATTTATTTATTCTTTTAGGATCGAAGATAATTTCAAATATAAATTAAGGTATCCTGAATATGACTATCGCATATGGGAAAGTAATTAAATGCCAACTGGTTTTCGACATAGCACAAAATAAAGAGACAAAATCGCTCAAGTGTCCAAGCATTTTTTCCACGATCGAACTTTAGTAAGTCAGTACAGTTGAATGATCCGTAGATAAATGTATGCGAACGAGCTTGAAAGAAAATTCACATTGTTAGTCTGTTCCGTAGTTAGTATAACTGGTTGGGTTCGCTACTCTCTAACGCTTGACGAATTGAGGACATTTGATAAAGGAGGAAGAAAATTAGGCAGCAAATGGACCCTAAACCAAATATGGCGCTGAATGTTTTGCTGCATATAAGTATAGAATCGGTGGAAATGGTGTATGGTCACGAAAGGTGCGTTTAGACACATATAATGTGACTACTTAGAATACTGCAAGCCTGAGTACTCTTTAAAATTTGTACAATTTCATTTCATTCCAAAATACTTTATATTACCAGGTCGTAGAGTCCTAGCTGTCACTTAGGAAAAGTGAAGGGACGTTTAAGCTCCATACCTCTAGCAACGAGTTATTTTATGACTACGGACCTGTTGGGCAATTTGTGGTTTACTACTGGACAGTTGGGTCTCAGACCTCTCAGCAAGCGTTGGATAACAACTGTGCTGTCGCAAGGTACTGCTTTCCCAGGAAGTTTAGGAAACTCTTCGCTCTCAGCAAGATCCCACTTTCAATGAAGTAGGATTTTAAAACTGCCATTGTTTGATGGGGCAGGATTAACGTCTTACCTGATGACAGCTGGGATAGACAGATGGAATAGACTCAGCGCTTTCTCCTTGAGTGTCCCGCTTTAGTCAGATCAAGGCAAAACTTCTTGGATCTTATACTTTTAAGACATCCAGGTGAAATAACGGAAATATTCATAAAAGGCCTAAACAGATTTGAGATGGGTTCCAGACGTTTTTGCCAATAACTGATATCTAACTACAGAAGTTTTTCGTCTGTATTCATAAAGGCATGTACATAACAGTCTAAGTGTGATCTCCCTGCCATGTTAAGGTAGCAGCCATCTGTCTAAGAAACAGATATTCTCTATACCCTATTCTTTTCATAAGAGAAGCGCTTCAACGGTTACTCAACTTACCACGAAACAACATTGCAGTAGAAAGATCAGCGACAAAATCAGCTGCAAGACTGGTTGCGTTAGGTGAGTTCTCCACCCTCGGGCATACCTCAATAAGCAGGAGGCTGGAGGAGGTTGCTTTATTTGAAAGAGAAAGCTCCAATTCACACCAAAATGGGATGGATGGTGTAGGAGCCTACGACACAGCAACGGAATTTACAAAATGGAGCCAAAATGGTGAATAGAGTGGGGGCCGGAATTTATTGTTCGTTGCTGAATCAAGGCTGACAGTCGGATCAGGGATAGATGAAATGCCTTAAGTACATACAGGATCGCCAAGATCATGTGCAACAGACCCTTATGTCAGCTCGGTTGCATCTTACTCAGACGGTCTCGAAAGGACTGCCTCCCGGCTGTTGGCCTGTTGAAAGGTCATATCCAACTGTCGAGCAGGATCATCGAGCAGGATAGGCATAACTGCTAACGATACATGCAGAAAATGCAGAGAATTTAAATTTGAGAGAAACTGAAACACCTCCTATGCCTTTGTCCAGCATTATCTAGAAGTCGACCAAAGTATCTAAAAGCTTCGGTGTACAAACGAATGGAGGAAGTAACAATCGTATGTATACATCAAGTCGCTCTTACAATTCGCAAAATACGTTGACGTCCTATATGACGAATTGTGCACCTAAAATTAAACTGAACTTCCATCTTACATTACTTAGAACGGTTAGGTCTATGTATGCTTTGATAGCAGGTCGGTATAACGTAATCTAACCGAAAGTCCTTGTAAGAAAAGAGGTCTTAGATGATTCGAACAATTTAAAAGCAACATTGAGTTTGTGTATATGGAAAATTCAAACAAGTAGGCCATCATAGTGGCAAAAGTGCTTTTAAGTTGTGATACGAAACAATAATTTTATGCAGTTTTGGTGCCCAATTTGTCTACTAATTTAATTGCTAAACATAAAAACTTCAAAATAATTGTAAGATAGTATTTCTAGTTTCTTACAAAAAAAAAAAAAAAAAAAAAAAAAAAAAAAAAAAAAAAAAAAAAAAAAAAAAAGAATTAGTTTCTTTCTTAACTCTACCGAGAGCACATAAAGTGATGATAACCTAAACAGTTACTTTATATATTTCCCCAGTCATTATTCGTACGGGTTACATATGCTTACACATGTATATGTATAAGTGTGTATGTATGTATGTACTTCCCGCCAAACGTTTTACATACTGCTTAGTACTTAATTTCAGCTGTCACCAAGTGTCTCTCTTCAACGCCTTGAAATCTATGAATGCTGTTGACCCTTTTCTATGCACAAATTTCAATTTTTCTACCCTCACTATTCTACGTACGGAGATATGTGTCTCTGAGTTTGTGGCTGCAGCACATCAGTCATATCATTTCCTGCCACAATCTTCCTGGCAGACATGAAGTTCTGTAAAATTTCCTTTCCCTTTAACGTGTGTGTGAGTGTTTTTCTAACGTTTTGCAAGGAAAACCAACAAATTAAATTGCCACAGTGTTCAATTGGCTTGCATTCTAAAGGAGTGATGATAGAGAGGGTACGGTGACACAAAGGAGGTGTGATAGTGTTTTCAAAAGAAAATAAAGGGTGTGGCGGAGGGAAAAGTTGTAATGATGGAATGGGTATTATAAATATATTTATAAATTTAAAATTCTGGTTGCTTCCACAAGGATAGAATGATGCTTGGGAAAATAACTAAGCTTGGAATGTGAGGTCTTTGATTGTGGGTTAAGCTGCAAGCATTACTTACGTACAGAGGATCGAAAAACATCATTAGTGGGTTAAATACGCAGATTATTGTGTTATGTTGTGAGAATCCTTGAACCCAGCGTAGTTCTTCTAGAATAATCTCGCGGAACAGATGTATAATGAGTAAATATGGCGACGAAAAATGGATCACATACGACAATATCAAGCAAAAACGGTGGTGTTGGCAGGCCGGTGAATCGTCCCAAATAGTGGCCAAGCCGCGATTGATGGCCAGAAAAGTTTTGCTGTGTGTTTGTAGGGATTGGAAGGAAATCATCCACTACGACCTACTGCAAACAACTGGATTGGCCAACAGGAAGGGTGTAGTGTTCCACCAGGAAAACGCCAGACCACACACTTCGTTAATGACTCATCAGAAGCTAGGATGGGAGGTTTTATCGCGTCCACCATATAGCCCGGACATAGCGCCAAGTGATTACCACCTGTTCCTGTTCATGGCGAACGCCCTTGTTGATGTAAAGTTGAACTCAAATGAGGCTTGCGAAAAGTGTCTGTCCAAGTTCTTCGTAGATAAGGAGGGGGGCTTCTACGAGGGGGTATTATGAAGTTGCCGTCTAGATGGAAACAGACTGTCGATCGAAACGCCGCATATTTGAACTAAATCCGATCACTGTAACACTTTTTATAAAGCACTCAATAAAGAGAAAAAAACGGAAGGGAGATATTACAACCTTATACGAGTATATCGAACCAGTTCACTCAGAAACGGCTAGCTTTGAACAATGGTTGAGGAATTCTGTTCAAATTGGATAAGACCATGCCACACACATCAGCACTGGGGGCCTATTCTCTAACTCGATTCCAAACAAAATTTACTCGAATTCGCATTTTTTATATTCCGTAACTCGATTTTCGGATTTTCAAGCCAATTTTCGAATAAAATATTCGTTAGCTTTTGAGTTGTAGAAAGCAAAAACGAAAATTGTATGTATTTATTCCGGGTCAGGGTGGTACAACTTTCGAAAAATTATAAAGTAGATCCGATTTTCGAATAGAATACATTTACGAATCGAGATACAGAATAGGGTCCCTGACTCGCCAGAAGCTCCACAGCTTGCTTGGAAGGTTCTTACGTCCTTACAATCCAGACTGAACACCAAGTGATTACGACCTGTTTTTGTCTATGGCGAAGGACTTTGCTGGTGGCAAATTAATCTGAAGAGAAATTGGGGGAAATCGACTGTTTAAAAGGGAGTAGGATTCAGCGAAAACTTTAAATATAATAATCATTCCTAAGCCATATTAATTTTATATGAATACATGTGTATACAAGAATTCGGTATTCACATATCAAACAACAAACACCCTGTAAATTAGTTACTGTGAAGCGCAAGTTCAATATAAGGGTACCGGACACTTTTTCACCAACACTAACTAATTCGCTAGTGATAAGCGAACTGGTAGGGTTGGGGTTTACATTAGCGTAGAAAGAAGTACGACTGCAATTCACTTGCTATGACTATATGACGATTGTCTTCACATCTCACATTACCTCAGACGCAAGTAAATAGCAAATCCGTTATTGCAACACGTCACACCCACACCTTTGTAGCATTGGTGTGCTTATTACATATAGTGGCACTTAACATACGCACACATATACAACACACACACGCAGCCATCACCCTACCCAACCACCACACTCACACCCCTAGTATCACAGCAGCCGGTGCGAAGTACCGCCCGTACCGTTAGCATCGCACAACGGCTAACTACTTGAATGGCATCGAGCTCTTTTGGAATTCCGCTCAATGAATTTTCTTTTGATATTTCACAGTGTGTCGTGGTTTGACGTGCGCGTCTGCTTGTGGCCAGCTAACAGGGTAGCAGCCGCCCACTCGTACCTAATACCGTGTCGTTTACTTGACTTGGAATTGACGTTTGCACTATGTGCTCCTGCTGGTGTTTCTACACTCATCGCTTACCAGCTGCCGCGCAGTTTCATTTGAATTAGTTCCTGCATACGTTTGTTGTTTTAGTTGTTGTTCGCCATCAGCTTCAACTCGGTTATGGTTTTCTTGGTGCACGGTTTGTGTGTGCGTGCTGTGGTCGAATGTCAATTGAATGAAATTGGTCAAAAGTTGTGTGAAAAGAAATGAAACTGAACAGTGTGCGACGAATGCCGGTAAATGTGTATCTGTGTGTGTGTGTGTGTATGTGTGTCGGGGACGAAAAAGGATACGTGCGCAGATGCATACATAATGAGCTACGCGCTAAAGTTAAACCAAGCAATGGAGTTAGTTAACGCCAAGTCGATTGCCACAAAAGTTGGGAGGTAACGCAGGCGAAAAAGGAAGACGAAAAGAGGTAGATAAAAAGGAAGATGAAACGAGTTAGAGGAGAAGCTTAAAGAAATGTAATTTTTATATTGCAAAAAGTATATGTCAATAAATGGTAAATCCAAAATTAGGTAAGGAGACGAAGAATCTGACATAGTCTAATTTGATAAAGAGACGGAGAATACTGACAGCCGAAGAAGGTACTATTCTCAGCCCACACAAGTCTAAAATTAGTATCTGTAAAAAAACTTCCCTTTACTTATTAAATCAGAGTCTGACAGGTGCTTTATGCTTAGCATTTCCTGAAGGGATAATTGTCAAAATAGGGGTATATCTTAGGTAGTTATCAGAAATAATTCTAAAAATGTCAGGCAAGTTTTTATAAATATGTCTACTTGAAGATTCAAACGCTTCACAATTGAAAAATTACTCACCCCATAAGATAACTAAAATGTAAAAATTAAGGACTAATTTATAAAATATCGCAAAAGTATTGTAAGCGAAAGGTAGGAGAAGGAAAAAAGTATACATAACGGTGGCATGGTCTTATACTATACTCAGCCCGCACAGATCTAAAATAAGTATCTGTAAAAAAAAACTCCCCTTTACTTATTAAAACAGAGTCTGACAGCTGCTTTATGCTTAGCATTTCCTGAAGGGATAATTGTCAAAATAGGGGTATATCTTAGGTACTTATCAGAAATAATTCTAAAAATGTCAGGCAAGTTTTTATAAATATGTCTACTTGAAGATTCAAACGCTTCACAATTGAAAGATTACTCACCCCATAAGATAGCTGAAATGTAAAAATTTATAAAATATCGCAAAAGTATTGTAAGCGAAAGGTAAGAGAAGGAAAAAAGTATACATAACGGTGGCATGGTCTTGTCTAATTCGAACACAGATCGTTGACTTGCACTGACTGGCAATTCGGTAATGCAATTTTTGAGTTAATTCATGTAGCACTCAAATGAGTTGTTTGTGCAATATTTTCTCTTTAGGAATCGCAAAATGATTTGATGATTTTTATTATTTCATTGTTATTTATTAATGCTTTGATTTCGAAATTACCGGAAAGAAAATTGGACAGTGCTCAGCCATAATATTTACAATTACAGCGTGATTGCCTTTTTTAAGAACTAGTAGTTCGGAGGAACTCTTACGGTTCACTATGGGCCAGAAGGATCTGCCAGTCGCGTAAGTTGTAGTTATTGGCCAGCACTTGCTGAGCTTACTGGAGGTCCAAGGTATCAACGCCAGAATGCACAGAGAAATCGGAAAAACGACTTGACTCCAGTGTTATGAAATTAATCTAGGCTCATCGTCATTGCAGTTACCGGTGATTTCACTGTGTTCGGACAGTCATACAAATCTAATAAGGAAGAAGCTTGGAACTATTATCAATTATATTATGCACTCCTTTACTATTTGAGCGCACAGTCAGCGAGCTCAAAGCCAGTATAGACGTTCGGCTAATGAAGCGAATGCACACATTTCTGAAGGAAGCTCCACTTCGAAGCAGTACATCTGATGCTACCTTAATTGGCAGCCACCTTCGCTTGAAGAACGTCTGGTAGTCTGACGGAGCGTTCCTGAACCCAGCGAAGTTGCTGAGATTGACATTAAGCGCCTTAAGATATTTGTGGTAGGCTCAAACGCCTCGTCGAGCATCTGGTAAACTACTTTTAGGAGCGTATAGGGAAACATAAGGGATGGATATTATTTGTCCAAGAAACCGAATTTGTTTTTTGTTTTTGTTGTACCAACTCTTACACATAAACTAACCCAACTTGACTGTTACTGCATCAGGACCATTAACGTTGTTCACATCTTCACCCACGACTTTCGGCTTCCAAGGAAAGCAAACTGTAAACTTTTGCTTATTTTTTCGTTGCTAGTGTCCATCATTGAGCTACTTACATAATACTAGAAAAAAATGTCTGAGAAATTTTTGAAGTATGAGGTCTTTTTGGTTTTTGTTTTGGCTTATTTCTTTCTTATAAGTAGAAGTACTTTTTTCAGTAGTCCTTTTTGACAGATGACATGTGAATCGTGCCAAGCTACCGTATTATTTTTGTTCACTATTGTTTGACATTTCATCATAAAAAGACTTACGCCTGATCCGACGTTTTCGTCGTTTTCGGGTCAAATTTTGTTCAGCAAATAAGCCCATTTCTGGATCAATGGGTATGAAAAAAAGGAAAATTCTCGCATTGCCGGTGGAATCATCGGTCCATATTTCTTCAAAAATGATGCCGGTGAGAAATTACCCGGTGGCGACCGTTACCGCGTCATGAGAACCGTCTTTTTGATGCCTAAAATTTAAACTCATTATCTCGGTGACATTTGATTTCAAAAAGACGGCGATACTTCCCACACATTGCATTATTCTGTGGATTTATTGAAAGAGCCCTACTGTCAGCAGTTAATTCCACATTTTCGACCGATCGATTGGACACAAAGATAGTGTCATATCAGACTGTTATTTTTTCTGTGGGGATATGTAAAGTCTAAAGCCTATGCGGACAATTCAGGTTTGGAAGTTAAACATCACTCGTGTCATTCGTCAGTTACCAGTCGAAATGCACGAAGAGTCATCGAAGATTGGACTGAACGGATGGAACATCTGAGACGTAGCCGCGTTCATCATTTGAAAGTGATAGTTTTCAAAAAATACGTGCCAAAGAATGCGCTTTCGTTTGAGAATAAACATTCCACATTACAATTGAAGTTTCTAAATTCTTTCTTCAAAGAAATAGGGAACCTTGAAATGGATCGCATTTTACAATACCAAAGTAAAGCCATCACAAAACTGTCTGGGATGTTTTTGAAGTACGATTCCTTTTTTTCGATAGTGTATATCGTAGAAACCGTTTAAAATAAACGATAACTTTTTTTTTAATATTTCAAATATTTTTTTTAGCTAAATTTTTGCGAATCAATGCAATTTTAATACAAAATTTTAATATAACTTGAAATTTTCAAATAATTGATGCAACAAAACAGAAATGAATGCCCTAATGTATATTACTAAATCTTAATTTAAAGAACACGACGTTTCAGTTTAAACATTTACCCCGAATGCTTGCCGAATTATGTTCCTGTGTTCCTGTAAATTACCGCAATTACAACGAACAACACGCTCGAAGCTTACTCTGTGACACATTAAGTATAAAAATTTTGGCAACACAGTTTCGCAGCACTGCCAGAGCTTTGTAGTTACAAAACTACTATTAAAATGCGAATGAAATAAATATGAATAAAGATGAAAATTAAATGAAAAATAAAAAAGGTAGACAAGTGAAAAACAAAACAAAAAATTAAAAAAAAAAATAATAAAAATTAAAAAAAAAAAAAAATTAAAATAAAAAAAAAATAAAATTAAAATATAACTGTACTTCCTAAAATATGCTGAACAACTTACAAATGAGCACAAAACTGCAATTATGCATTAAAAGCATTATGTGGTGGCACCAAATGAGCTGCAGAGAGAGTTGGAGAGGCAGAGAGTCGTAGCTGCAGAGGACAGCAGCAAGACAACGTCACTGCTTGCCAAAAAATAATGAGGCATGCAACGCCATAAATAGCCGCAAAATAGAAACAAAATTAAAAAAAAAAACAAAAAACAACACGAACAACTGTAACAACTATAACAAAAACAGGTTGCCATGGGATAATGAGTGCACATAAGTGCGCACGCATACACACACATATATACATATATACAAAGCAGAGCATGAATATTTGTGTGTGCCAGCGCTGCTGCTGAGTTGTTGAAAATTACATAAAATTTCGCAGCACAACAACACAAACAACAAGCAACATTATATACACACAAAAACAACAACAGGCAACTAACAAATTTCGGTTAATTGTAAGCCTGAACGTGCCACTAATAATTATGAACGTCATGAAAATGTTGGCGGCGCAAAAGCAAATGAGCTGAGTGAAAGGCCAAAATGTGTTGCCGGCACTTGGCAGCAATTGCCACAGCGTAGCATAGGAGTAGGCTGCGCCAGAAAGCAGGCAAAGTGAAGATGGCACGATTTCAACATATTGTTGTTATTAACAAACGATTGCGCTGGCGTACTCAATCAAATAAAAATAATATGTTGTTGCCGGCTGCAACATTGTTGTTGTCTAGCGAATTTGAGCGGCACGCAGCCACGCGCTGTTGCCTATTGCTGTGCTCACTGTCGTGGAAAATCATGCAAACCGCCGACACCGCAGTATCGCTTACAAAAACAAAAAAAAAACAAACGGATGAAATTGTAACAACATTGAGCTCAAGTGCTAAGTAAAGCAAAGTAGAAGGCAACTGCCTGTTAACATGGAAATCTATTAATTTCATTTAGTGGCGTTGACGGGCGTTTTAATAAGCCAGCACAAGAAGTAAAAAACTGAAGAATAACACAAACGATGCAAACATATAATAAAAGCAACAACACGAAACAAAACAATTACAAAAACCACAACTTTCACAAAAAAACCCATAATATCCTTCACAAATGAAAAAATTTCCATATAAGAACAGTCAGTTTATATAGTAGCTATAAGCAATAGTGCTCCGATCTGCAGAGATTGTTTAAAACTTAAATCCGTATCGAATTTCGTGACGGTATCCTGACAAATAGAAAAGTTTTCCAAACAAGGACTAGAGTTTGACTGGCGGGTTTGTATGGCAGCTGTATGCTAAAGGAGTCCGATCTGAACAATTTCAGCGGAGATTGTACAGTTACCTTAATAAGACAATAATTCATGCCAAATTTTGTGATTATATCTTGTCAAAAGTCTTCCATACAAGAACTTGCTTTTACTCGGTCAGTTTCTATGCAAGCTATATGCTAAAACGGTACAATTTATACGGGGATTGTACGCTTCCTTTGTACAATAACTCATGCCAAATTACGTGAAAATATCTTGCCAAATAAAAAAGTTTCCTATACAAGAACTTAGATATAATCGTTCAGTTTGTATGACAGCTATATGCTATGGTGGTCCGATATCGACAATTCCGTCAAATGAGAAGACCACTAGAAGAGAAACGGAGTTGTTATAAATTTCAGATCGATATCATAAAAACTGTTCAGGATATAAATAAATTTGCTGCAGTGAAATGGCGCGCGCGTTGCATACATTGCGGCGTTTATGAATATTATTAATTACGCGGTTTTTGCGGCGGCGTAAACTGAAAATGGCACCGAAAAATAAAGAAAAACAAAAAACGCTTAAAAGCAGCCGCTGAGCAAAAGGAGTTGCCACGTCGGGACCTTGTTATGCTGGGATCAAGTGTAGAAGTAGGCGTCCCCAACCAGTCAGCGCTCAAGTGTTGATTAAATTGTTGCGGAAATTACTTTGATGTTAATCGGTAGCATGCAACATATGCAAAATTCGATGCAAGTGACACTGCAACACACACACTCACACAAACACTTTGGAAGCCAAGGCACAATGCAATGTGTACAGAAGGAAAGTCGAGAACTCTTTCGCCAAAATTATTTATGGCTCAAACTCATGTGAGTGAATTAATTAAAGTACTCTGTTAGTGGCTGCTTATGAAAGGATTTCTTGTCTTAAATGTCAATTATGTGGCAACAACAAAGTTAAAGTAAAATTGAAACATTTATATTTCGTTTTTTCGTATAGAAACGAACCTCTTCCAACACAGCAGTGAAATTTTTCTACAAAATAGTATAAATAATTCTTCAAAAAAAAAACAAAATACAAATTATTTAATAATGGTTAAAAGATCGTACAAGCAGAAAAATACAAAAACTTTCAATGAAATAGGATTTTTGATAAGAGATGCCGCCTGTTGACAAATTATTTATCTAAAGAAAGGATATAAGTTACGAAATCGTATAAACAAAAAAGTTTAGGAAACTTTCAATAAAATAGGATTTTAGATAAGAGTTGCCACCTGTTTAAAAATAATATTTAGAAGAAAAAATATAAAAGTTAATAAATCGTACAAACAGTAGTTTCATCTTTTTTAAGTGTTGCCACCTGTTGCAAAAGCATAAATCAGAAAAAAATATATGAGTTAAGAAATCGAACAATTTGCAGAATTTCGGAAACTATCAGTGAAAGACGTATTTTTATAAGAGTTGCCACCCGTTGAAAAAGTCAGAATCAAAAATATTATTTAAGAATACGTACAAACTGAAGATTTACGTTAGCTTTCAGTAAAGAGTTCTTGTTTTTAAGTGTTGGCACCTGTTATTTATAAAGGTTCAGAATAAAAGCAAAGGTGTCTTCAATTTCATAAAATTAGAAAAGATTATCTTAATAAATAATTAAAATTAAATCATAGTACTAAAACATTTAAATTTTCTAAGTCAAACTGCTTAGCTTAAAGTTAGCCTTTCATAAAGTTTTGGAATGAAAAGGCTGGCTAACTTCACAACATTTATATTAGGTGTGCGACTTTGCTAAAAACGCCTGAATGTAGGCATCAACTAATACTTTTTCAAGGAAATTTCGCTATCAGAAGACTACCGAAGAGATTCTGTTACTACAGTACAGGTAAAAGCATGAGGTTTCTTAAGGGGCTATAACCAAAGCTCAAAACAAAAAAAATGTGTAGCGAACGTATATGGACGTTGGTTGTCAACGGAAATCCCTAATCATCGCTTTACCGCTTTACACAATATTATTCCCTAAGGCCTATACACTTTTGCATGAGTTTGAACCAATTGTCGAAGTCCAAAACATTACGTACGGAAATAAAAAGAAGTCATTCCGACTTACGCAAACGTTATACGGTCAATGTTTTGGATTCACAAAAATGCAGTTGTTTCAGTCGTTCTGTTACAGCTTGCATTATGTTGGTGAAGAGTAATCTACCTTCTATGTTGTTCCAGTGGTATGGTTGCGATAAGTCCTATTCTCCGAAAGTAACGGGGAATTATGTGCTTGGAAGTGATTTGTGCGTAAACAACTCTGGTTGGATTCGGCTCATGTTGCAACACTCACCATCGTAAGCTGTTAACATTTCTGCCCACCCATCAACAAACCCACTCACATGACGATATGGCAATAGTAGGTTGCTCTCTGCATCAAAAGTTTGCGGGATAATAACTGATTTTGAATGACCTCCATCAAAGTCGTCTGGGAGTGATCTACGACATCGATTGAATTCATAATACTATCCATAAATGCTGATCCTTCATGGTGCTTCAACGCCAAAAGTTGACTTGGTTCATTGCTGTACTGTTACTCAGTTAGCACCCCTCGAAAGTTGAAAAAAAGGTCGCCCAAAAATGTTGAAATGCGATTTAGTTCCATTTTTTTGGTCGAGATGAATATTGAAAGTTATTTTAAACAACAAACTAGATTTCAACTTTACTGTTGCCAAATCCCAAAATATAAAAGATAACGTACGTATACACTTGAGAATCTGATATTGATCCGCAAATAGTTTCGGACGCATGCGAGTACTTGTAAGAACATTTTAAGTTACTGTAATCTGCTTCAAAATCTTTAAACGAGTTTTTAGAAACTGCTGAACCGAATCTATGGGATATTTTTTTAGGTAATGATCGACATTTAAGATAATAATAAAAGTATAATGTGTAAAATCTGAAGGATGACCTTTACACTCCACTAGAATCATTAAATTTGAGGAAGGACAGAAGGCACCTAAAAAAACTTGTTTACAGGTGGATAAAATTTACAAGAGGGTCTTCATGTTGACGCCTCACATATCAGTCTCGGTTGTTCTTTCCGAGTACAAGAAATTTAATTTTCTGAAAGAAGGCAATTCCAAATTTTGTTGGCGTTTTATAACCTTTCAAGTATTTTAAGCCTTCTACTTCTTATATGCTGTTGTTTCGGTTAACTCCGGACATATTATTATTATTTTTTAAATCTACTTTTGAAGCCTATGACAATAAGAGTTGCAAAATTTCTTTTAATCCCGTAAGCCGCAAATATTGAAATATTTCTCACGACAACTTCAACTCAAACTAAACGCTGCCGACAAAGCTTATCTTACTGAAATTCTCAGTCCAAATATAAGCGCATATACTTTTCTTGCTTACAAGTCAACAAAAAGCACTTGCTTATGTTATGCATATATTTATCTCTTCTTGTCTCTTTTCAACTCGTCTTGTCTCCTTTCAACTACTCGCACAAATCCATTTTAAATTGAAAATTTTGTTTGTTAATTCGCTTACAACGGCATACAACAAATACAGTTATGAGTTTGGTACTCAACTTTGCGCACACAGCGCTATATACATATATATAGCTGAGTACACTGCTTACTAAATATTTATGTTGCGGCATTTTAGGCGCACAACAGGCGCGGTAGTTTTACAAGTCACCTGAAATTGCGCTGAATTTAGTTTTTTGATATTTTTGTTTATATATTTATAAGACTTTTGCAGAAGTATACATTCTTTATATAGTCTTTTGATATCTCTAGGGGTATAAAGTTTTGTATACATATATTTATTTGATATCTCTTGAAGTCCCAACTGCCTTGCTGCGCTTTATAATAACCATTGCAAATACTTGATATGACTGTTATGAGGCCTACTTGTAGGCAATGTAAAATTTCAATTTTCCCTCATAAAATTATATATACATGCATAACGGCAGTTTTGAGCGCGGCAAATGTCAAATTTTGCTTACAGCTTTGTGTGAAATGCAAAAATGTGAAATGCAGAAATGCATAAAATGGCAATACAGTCAGTCGGAGATTACTATTGAAGGTTCTTCGTATGTAGAGCTGAGAGGTAAGTAGGGGAGTAAGGCGTGCGCTAGCTGAGCGACAGTCATCTTTGCCGTAATGTCAACATTTTGAGTGCAATTGCATAAATAAATGCGCGACCTACATTTAGGCGGCCTGTCTTTCTTACTCAACATACACACACAGAAATAAACATTCACAAATACATATGCGCGCTCTCGACACATCACATCTCAGTTTTACAAGCGCATAACTGTCTTTTTTAATTTTACGAAATGTGCGCAATTTCCATTGAAGGATTAAGTGCTGCCAGGCAAGCCAAATGTGGCATAAATAGTTTTGCTTTATTTTATTTCTGATTTTTTTAAATTTTTAATTTTATTTTTTACTTTTTTTTTTTTTTGTTTGTTTGTTTAGTTGCCTAAGTGTTCATAAATTGTTTATAAATATTGAAATGTTAAAAGCAGTTTTCCTGCTATTGTCGGCTTCTTGCGCTGAACGTTTAGAAATTTAAATGCGCCTGTATGCATGCCTCATTTATGCATAATATAAATATGTAATATGCTGGTAGCTGTTTATAAACGCCTTGAATATTTATGGTTAAATTAAAAAATAAAATTATTGCTTTAATTGATATTCAAGATTTTTTGTTGTTGTATGTGTACTTACAGGTTGCAGAGTTGCAATGCTGTTATGAAATGTGCGGCACTAAATGGCATATGCAAGTGTGGGTACCATGCACGCGTATATCATATAAGCAATGAAGGAGGAAATTGTGTGAAGGCTATTATGTAAAAGGTAACTGGAAATTTATTTATTTTTGCAATCAAACTAGATGAGAGCGTTGCGTAATTACGTCGAAGCAAAAATATTGCCGCTTTGAGATATTTACGTCAAGAAATATATGATTTGAGACACTTATAAGCAGAAAGCTAACACCAAGTGCAGCTTCTTCATGATAAAAAGGCTTTAAACTTTGACCACTATTAGTAAATAATATTTTTCTATGCTTTTTGAAATTGCGGTGCTGCTTAAGAACATCTTAATATTGCGGAGAATAATTTTCATCTTGGACCACCTTTGAGAGTATTTTTGTAATTTAACTATTATATTTGACTAAAAAAATTATTTGATAAAGCTATCAGATTCGGCATAAGCATTTCCAACTTGGAGCTGCATTTCTAGTCTAATTTCCCTACATCTTCTTTAGTTTAAAGCCTATAGACTAGTCATATTGGTATTTAGATTTTCAGTTTTAAGCAGTATTTTATGAGTCGATATCTAGCCCTCGATATTCTTTGGTGGTAGTAAGTTGATTGTCTAAAAGTAGCTGGTATGGAGTGTTAGTTTTTAGAGCCATGTTTTCTGCGTAGCCGGTCTACATATCGCTTCGTGTATATATAGACGCGACCATCATCGTACTAAGCTTATGAAATGTGATTTCGACATTTTTAGTTTAACTTTTCAAGTAATTGGTAGCATTTGTAAACTGAAGCAATAACATTTTTCCATCTCTACGACAATTTGTTGATTCTATACCAAAATAGCTACGCCGGCTTGGCTGTAAGGAACAAGTGTTAGTCAGGTCTAGGCTATAATATTAGGGAGCAAACCCACCACTGTTTTCAAAATATATTTTAGACGGTCTTGTAACATGAGGCAGAGCTTTCTGCAGATGGAAAATTCTTGTCTTTCGTCCAGTCGCAAATTTCGAGCCTCAAACCGATTCAAAATCGACTTCCTTTTGTAGCTTTGAAATTGCTTTTTTGAAACGCAAAATTGTCTTTCAATATTACTTGCCTTCAATTCATAAGGCAACTAATTTCATGCCTGCCTTTTAATGATAAACAAGTCACGTAATTTCTTGGCAAATTAAATGAATATAATTATTTACGGAAAATAAAATTGCTTTCAAGAAATAATAAAAGGAATTTAGAAAATGTTGAAGAAAACCAAATTCCGATAAACCACAGGAATATAATTTTAGGCCCACTAAAATGAAAACAAGAAGAAACGTTAAGACTATAGAAATATTAATAAGTAAAATGAAATCAGTATAGACCTCTTTATTTTGGAATTTCAAAGCAAAATTGGTAAACATTTTTCCAGCCTATATTTTCTTTACATATTACATTTGCCAACAAGGCAACGGACCGCTCAAAGTAATGAACATATCTCTGCAGTTCAGACAAGTGTTGCTGAAGACCCTCAATTTATCAATAAGAAGACGTTTCAAGACTTGGGACTGTCTCAAACTACAACTTGGCGAATTTTGGGAAAGGATTTGGGCTTGTATGCATATAAAATTGTTCTCACTCAAGAACTGAGTGATTACTGATTTTGTCTTGGAACAACTTGAAAACGATAAGGGCTTTTTAAAGATAATCATCTTATTCGATGAGGCACACTTTCATCTCGGTGATGTGAAAAAAAGTACACAAATTATTCATGAACAACCCTTTCATTCTCCGGAATCATCGGTCGGTACTTCTTTCGGAATGAAGCTGGTGATACCGTTACTGTAAAATGAGAGCGGTATAGATCAGTTGTTCGTTATCAAGTTTTTATGGCCGCAATTGGAAGAAGTTGACCTTGACTACATCGGGTTTCAACAAGACGTCACAAAGTGTCAAACCGCATATGCAACAACTGAATTATTAGGAGAAAAGTTTGGATATCCGATTATTTCAGGAAATTTTGACATAGAATAGCTTTTCAGATCTTGTGATTTAGCACCATTAGGCTACTTCTTTTGGGGTGATTTGAAGTAGTTGCTCTTTAGCAAAAACTAGACTCTCTTAAAGCTTTACAAGTCACTACTAAACGTGCTTTTCCCCACATACGACTTGATTTAGTGCAAAAAGTAACCGAAAAGGCTTGGAAAGGCCATTTGAATGATGGTATGTTCAGTAATTGACTAAAAAACATTTGAATTCCCATAACAATTGGTGTGTTTTTGTTTTTTCGAAGAGAAATGATCTCACTATTATATGAAGATCTGAAATATATATAATATATATCCTAAAATATATTTATAGAATCACATAGCATTTGTCTGTTTCCTTAGCTATTCATGGTGCCTTCTACAACACCACTTTTGAGCATATAGAATACGAGAAGCATACATTTAAGAGCACCTACGTTGCGTAAGTTGATAGAATTTTCAGCTATAAAAGTCATCAGTACTTTCAAATTAACAACAATAAAAAGTTTGCAATACTAAAAACTGCAACTCATGTTTAACAAACGCAGCAGAAGCAGTAATAAAATGCGAGCCTGCGACGCGTGGCGCCCAAAAGCAGGCAACAAGAAATGTAATTAAGACAAAACCATAGAAAACGCAAAACATATTGCCTGCAAATAAACATTGATATAATTTTGCGCATGCACATACACTAAAAACCAACAACACACACAGTGAAAACGCCGAAAAAGCGTCCCTGCGCAAGGCAGGGAAATATTTATGCAGGTATGTGTGTATGCCAACGACAGTGTCATACAAATATGAATATGCAATAAATGCAGAAATTAATATTTTCATTAGCGGCAAGCGGTAAACAGCTTATAACGTAGAAGTGCGTGCAAAAAGAGATGAATGTGGGCGTAACGCCTTAAAATATGCACACATGCATCTTATGAAGTTGAAAGTTTGCCAGGGCGATGTGGTTAAAAAGTTGCAAGCTTATTGCTGCCACATTGCACGGCACAGCGCGTTTTTTGTTGCACGACATGCATTAGATTGCGAGTGACGCCTAAAACACATGCTATTTACTACAAAGAAACCGATATGCGCACGCACACAAATAAACAGACACACACACATACACATTAGTGCGACTTCGAGACCTTTAGTTGTGGGCGTGTAGTTACTTTACAGCCATGTGCGAGCAATAAAATTGCGGCAAAAACATGTGTAAGCGGCGCATAAACAAGTGTAGATGTGTCAGTGTATGTGTGTTTGTGGCAATAGCTTTTGCACCTAAACACTAGCTTCTTGCTTTGCGTGTGCGTTTGCTTTAAACCCTGTCTTGGCGCGCACGCCACGCATACGCCAACAGAAATTCTGCGGCAAAAACACATTGCAACCTTATGAAATTTTAGCGCTCTGGATGCTTAATTAAAAAAGTTTCAGCTGCAACAACTTTCACCCACTCAACAAATACAGCTGTAATACATTTAATGTACAGAGATATAAAAATAAATACATTCATGCATACATATACATATATGTACACATTTATATGCTTGAATGGGTGTGCGTGACTTCTGGCTTGAAAATAAAACAGCGCGTTAACTCTTAGAAGTGCTGCTTGTTGGTGTTGGTGGAAGAAGTTCCAAAAGGTGCAGATAGCTAACAACTTTTTTTACACGTTTATTAGTTCTTTTTCTGTTTTTGTTCACGTTTGCACCATAGTGTTTTGTATATTAATCAAGGCTAGGTGACCAGAACAAAAATATTGACTTTTAAATGAGGATATCCTCAACAGATCGGTTTAGGCAACAATTTATACTAGTTTAAAAGTAACTGGTTTGTTAGTAGTTACGTTTTTTTATATTTATTTTTTAGTTTAGCAGGACATTCTCAACTGGTTGTTTTAGGAAACAATTTGGACTAGTTTAAACGTAACTAGTTTGGGGGTAGTGACGTTTTTTTACATTTACTTTTTTTTAATTTTAAAGCAGGCATTCTCAACTGGTATTTTTTGGAAATAATTTGGTCTAGTTCAAAAGTAACTAGTTTGGGAGTAGTTACGTTTTTTAACATTTAATTACTCAACTTTACTATTAACGTACGCTAAGAAATCTTTTAAACTTGGAAGAAATTAAAATAAAATAAATCGGAACAGTTCGATAATAATTCTTTACAAGAACTTGCTTTTGTATGTTGCAGTGGTCCGATTTGGCTAAATCAACTCAGCTCATCACGCAGAACATATATATATAAAGAATCGCAAAAATCGCTTTTATTTGACCAAACTTCATTGGCGAATACCCAAAGCTAGTTTTTTCTACACTACGTAGGTAATATAAGATAAAGAGATGAGGATTCCACCGCGATCTAAGGTGTATTGTGCCCTTATGTTAAGAATATTGAGTGCTTTAGAATATTAATGCAATCCAGGGTTTTCATATTTCCAATAGATTTATGAAAAATACCTGGGTTATTGCCTTGAAAACAATCTTATAGCATAAGAAAGCCACTCCGACGTTTTAAGATTCATTGAATGTTGCATGAAGCAATACCATTATTTTTGTCGTATCAAGGCCAAACTCTTTTATTAGCTTCCACACCATCTATTAAGGCCTCTTCGGAACATGAAACCAGTTTCCGTTGTCCAACATCCCAACATCAAGTTGCTTAAGCGTGCAGTTCTGTTTTTAGCTGTAAAAATAATTTACCATAGTTTTTGACTACTGTTCCGGTATTTTTGAGTCGTCTTCGCACAATTTCGTTACAGAAATTAATATTTAGTGTCTCTTGAATAATTTATTTGGCTTCTACAGAATATTTTAAATCTCCCGACGACAATAATCGCTTTAAGGATATCTCCGCATATGGAGATAGCTTCTGTGATCTCTCACTTTTAATGTTTTTTTTTTCGGTAAATTTTCTTGTTTTTGAATTTTTGAAGAAATTGAAGCACTTTGTTACCTTCAGTCCACTTTTCTTCATTAAATTTTTTACTCATTGGTCTCTCAGGTAGATCAGGTATGCTTATAATATTCTCAGTTCCAACAGCCTTAGAAAGTAATATGAAGAACTTAATCTTAGAGTTAGCGAAATGAGCTAACCCAATTTTACAGTTGAGTTTTCTGATCTCTTGAATATACTCATATGCCTTTAAATTTTATATAAAAACTCCGAGCAACAGTATTTGTAATAACTCCGAAATCAAGGGGAACGATAAACATTCTTTAACTAGCGTAGTGTTGTGCACCATGAAGTGCTTGCTTTGGGTGAAGATATTCGGCGTAAACGTCGGAATTCGTAGTATGATTTTCACTGAAGTTTTGGACAAAAACTTTCGAAACTGGAAAACTTGTTTGGGTAACGTGCAACGAGCCCACTTCTTCTTCTTCGCCAGTCGTTTTCCCTTTCGCTGTTTGGAATGATGGAATCATAGGTAGAAGTACACGCAAGTGAGGAAATTTCTCCGCGCACCATTCACTTGGTAATGTCTCACGACTTCCGGTCTTAGACCAAGTATGCTTTGGTCATTCGTTTTAAGACGAACTCCACCCCATGGTTGCGCGCAGGGCTTGGGACCCGCCTCGTAGAAAACACCACCAATGAAAAGAAGACAACAACCTCAGGACGAGTCCACCGCAGCTATTAAGAGCCATGAAGCCACGAAAGGCCATCTCAGCCGAGGCTTAGAACAAGTGTAGGGAAAATTATATAGTTTAAGCGTTCACATGCTTACATTGGGTCAAAACAAGCCTACTTCGAAGGCAATAATAAAGCTTTATATTAAAATGCTTGAAAATGTTTATTGTTTTCTTATTTCTGTTCAAATTTAATAAAATGATGATTTGAGATATGTATGAAGAAAGGCTAGGTATGGAATGATTTCAAATGACTTTTTCCAAATTTCTATCTGGAGACGTTTTTAACAGACAAATTGTAGCACTAACCTCTTTGGAAGAAAGTTTAAAATTTAATTCGTTCTTTACTGTAAAGACTGGGCTCAAAAGCTGAACTGAGAACATTGTTTTGTAAAAAAAAAAATAATTTTTTTAATTATAAACAAATAGCATACTTCAAACAATTCACTTGTTTGCTACTTAAAATAAAGTTAACATTGTTTAACGAATTTATGCTTCACTACGTGTTCTTCCTTAGATCACTCTGGTAATAATTTTCATACAAAACAAAATTTGCATAGTCATAAAAAATATGTTGCAAAGCTGCACAAGTCCACAGCAACCATAAAAATACTATTCCTATATTTTATTTATTCTTTTCGTTTTTTGTTAACTGGTAACTCTAAACAAAAGAAAAAAAAAGCACGAAAGAAGCGCTAGCTAACTTCACCGCATTTGATTGTCTGCTTTGCCAGCGTTGATTGTGAGTTAATAGTTTCGCCAGCTAACTAAACATTTCTACACACCTCCACGCATTCACATACATAGATATATATGGCTAAGTGTACACAAAGTGCGTATGTGTGTAAATACACATTGCATTGTCTTCATCACACCGTATGCGCCGGTTGTTATGCAATAAAAATGTTTAAGGAAATCATAAAAAGTGGACGAAAGTTGCAAGCGGCAAACACACGTACAAGCAATTACACAATTACATATGCAGCTGCAGAAATACATACATACACGCATATGTTGCGTTTATTAGTATGCGCGTTTGAAGCGAGCAGCTTGCAGTTGTGGTTTATATGTGTGTGTGTTGGCGCCACAACTACTTTATTCTAGTGCAATTCAATCGTACAATAAACAACTTTTCCACACATACATACATGCATGCATACATTTATAGACATTTTATTATTTTACTACACGATTTTGTTAGCAATTTTATGATTTTATTTCCATTTTTATTTCAACAACTTTTTTCTTAGTTTCCTTTACATTGCTTCGCACAACTCCCCAGTTAAATAATAGTTTGGTGTGTGAATCTTTGTGCGAATACAGTAAGCATGGTTGTATGGCTTTTGCAGCTGCTACTGCCGCTGGCTGCGCGCCTTAAAGTGCGCAACAATAAAAATGGTAACATGTTAACTGGGATTTGTTTATGCCTTTCTCTGTAGTCTCTTAACTGTTTCATTGCCTTTATATGGCACTCTATGCAAAATTGTTGTTTGATGCATGCTTTGCTATTTGAAATTAGTTTGGTTAAATGAGTGTGAAGTAGTAGCTGCAGAAACAGTGTGGTGAAAATAATAAAATGTATATGGGGTTTATATAGTTATAATACATTGGGCAAAGACATGTAATAAATGCAAGCGATACAAACTTATATATTATAAAAAATATCATTAAAAGTGTCTGGCTGATTCCAACAAGTTTGCTTCAAACACAAAAACTGACTTTGTTTCTATAGACTATAGAAAAACTTTTATCGGAAACTGGTTGAGTTTTCAGTTAAATTAATAAAACCGACTCACAAAAATTATGGAAAGTCATCTTAAGATAGAAAAATGTATGTTTCCTAATAAAAAAATTTTTAGTAAAATTTTTTTTAATATAAGGAAACGTTGCCTACATCTAGGCGAACCTATTAAATATTAAATTTATATAATATCTAAGGACACTTCTTAGCGAAATGATTACATATTAACTATTTACATCTCGCTACAACTCTCTACTCTTACTCTTTTCTAAATAATAAGCATTTATGATTTTCCAAACAAGTGATAAGGCGTAGTTACTATACATATGTATATTAAATTTTGTATACCCTATTTTGTATATACTAACTAATGCTTAATATTTAAACGACTTCGTACGACGCCATTACTCATTTGGTATTCGAAGAATTCAGCATAAAATTTATATAACAGATGATATAAGTGGAGAAAGCCTCGTAATAATTTCACTTTAATAAAAATATGAAAATTGTAACAAATGCACATACTAAAATTTCGTTGCCTACATTTTGGCGTAAATTTATAAAATTCAAGATTTATTTATTGCAATAGTAAAAATAGACAAAACAAGTAAGGACGGGCTAAGTTCGGGTGTCACCGAACATTTTATACTCTCTCATCAAATACCGTATTTGTGTAAAGTTTTATTCCACTATCATCATTGGTATATGTATATACATATTATACAGAGAAGGCATCAGATGGAATTCAAAATAGCATTATATTGGAAGAAGGCGTGGTTGTGAACCGATTTTACCCATATTTCGTATATGTCATCAGGGTGTTAAGAAAATATTACATACCGAATTTTATTGAAATCGGTTGAGTAGTTCCTGAGATATGGTTTTTTGTCCATAAGTGGGCGACGCCACGCCCCCTTTCAATGTTTAAAAAAAGCCTGCGTTCCTTCTGACATTTCTTCCGTAAAATTTAGTGTTTCTGACGTTTTTTGTTAGTCGGTTAGCGCACTCTTTCAGTTTTAGGACTTACAAACAACCGTTATGTGAAGAAAACTATAATACTCTCTTTAGCAACTTTGTTGCGGGAGTATAAAAATAAATATGTGTCAAGTTTCTATCGAAACAGTTTCCCATCGTTGGCATATTTTGGCGAAATTGTTCTACAACGCTATTCAGAGTGGGTTAGATATGAACATTTAGAATATAAAAAATTGCTGTTGTGAAAGTTACTGCTCGGAATTTTTTAAAACCTGTTTTCGTAAATAAATTTAGAAAATACTTACGTTTAGCTGATAAGAAGAATCTTCTAGCCAGCCAGCTGCCAATAGTAATGTTTTCAGACAACAGTTAGTACGGTCAATCTGTAAAGCAAGTAAAAAAAACAGATTGAGTTCAAAGTATAAATGATTAGTTTTTTGTTTTGTGAGACGACACAATCTCATTTTCTTATATTTATTAATTTTAATAAAAGGGCGGCAAATATCATTTTGTTTTCACGGTTTTAACTAACATAAACTTTAAGAAATTTTAGTCAGTGGTCTTTTACAAGAAACATATTACATTAATTAAGTTAAAAGTGACAAACTAAAATATTCGCTTATAAAAAATTTTGAAGTAAACAAAAAAAATTCTTTAATAATGAGATATATTTTGAGTATAATTATAAGTATGTATTACAGCTTTTTATGACTTTATTAATAAACTATAGAATTTATTTGCACCACCGCTTTCAATGTTTTTGTATATTTTCAGTATATTCCATACAGCATGAACATTTGAAGCGGTCATTTGAGTTTGTTGAATAGCCAGAAGTCCCACGGAGCTGCGAATGCGATGGCTGCGGCAAGATATAAGTTAAAGATTTGCTAAAACACTCACGAGGAATCAATACTGCATTGATAGTGCATTATCGTGCTCAAAAACCAAAAATTATCGGTCCATAATTTCAGCCTTTTTTTTATGTTTATCTTCACGCAAACGACCCATAATGTCAATATAGTAGTCCTTTTTGACAGTTTGGCCACACATCGATAATCGAAGAAAACTGTCAACATAGCTTGATTTTTGACCTGCTTTGAAGTGACTTTTCCGGCTTTGGCTCACCTTTCCCACGACCAATTGGTTGTCTGTTTTACGATTGCAAGCATAAATCCAAGACTCATCGCTAGTAATAATACGTTTCATGAGATCCTGGTAGTTGGTACTATTGTTTCACACAAGTTAAGACGACGCTATTTTTCGAGTGATTTTGGAACCACTTTACTTAGGCCCAAATAATATTTCAAATAATAATAAATGGTTTTCACTGATTCTTTCCATATACCAACGATGTCAGTTAGATCTCTGACTGTTATTCGTTGATTCTCAAATACCAGTTCCTTTATTTTATTGACGTGTTGTTCATAAGTTGATGTTGATTTCCATCCTGTACGCGTTCCCGACCTTCTTTGAATAATTGTCGAAATTAAAAACACTTACTCGCGACAAACTATTTTCACCAAAAACCTCTTCCAACATTATGAACGTTTCGGCATTGCACTTTATGGACCTTAGAATGACTAGCGTTACTAAACACTAATAATTATTTTGATGCGACATTTGGCACACATGTCACTGACAGTCATACCAATTTAGAAATAAAAATATTTTAACAAATGTTTTCTTCAGCGAAATTTCAAATTAAAAAGTATTACTATTTTTTCCCCACATAAGTATATTAATGAAAAATCAATGTACTCGTAAGACGAAATAAGCATTATTATAAAAATATATGCATAAGATAATAAAAAAAAGTGAAAAAACAGAAAAAGTTAATTTTAAAAAAATTCAAAAATGTATTAAACTTTTAACTCAAACATGGAGAGAAAATTTGGACAACGAAATATTTAAGATTTATAAATGTTGCGAGTCAAAAAGGCGAGAACAAGATCAATATAAATGGCAGAGTCTCACAATATACACCCTGTCCAGAAAGTAACGAGAATTCTTCGTTTAAATCAGCGACTGACATAAACAGCAGCTGTCAACACACTGGTTGACAGATCGCGCTAATTTTTGGTATCATAATTAAAGACAGTACCAACCTAGGAAAAAAAAAATTATTTCTCTACCATATAAGCCGGAGATGAGAGGAAGAAATCAAGAATTCCCGATACTTTCTTGATGTATATATACATATATACAAAAATATATTAGATGCTTAAAAATAATTGAATGAAGAACTAAACTAAATTATAGTATATAAACAAAGTAGAGATTTAAACAATAGTTTAATATAAAATTAAATATAGTATGGACAATAAAAAATTTAACAGAAATACAAATATGCACATTACACTTTTTTGCTTAAAGTAATTCTTTTATTTTTCTTCAAAACAGATGTATCAATGTAAATATATATAGCATCAGGCTAAAAAATATGTTATTTTTATTGCCATCAAAGTAAATACGTTTTCAAGTGGCTCAAAGTGGTTGTGAAATTGTAAAAATTCTTATCAAAATAAATCAACAAACTTAAAAAAAATAAAAAATCTTAAGTCATTTTTTATTGTCAAAAGGTATAAATTAATTTTAAGATATGAATCGCTGAACACATTTTGCTGCCTTAGACATATGTTTTTGTTAGTTAGACTGTGCTTTCGTAGAAGAAATTGTAGTTCATTTGTTGGCCAATTACACTAGGTTACACTCATTTTAGAACAGTGATCTTAGAGACTGTTTCTTGCTAATTTTTTGTTGCTATAACCGCAAATGATGGTAAACATTTCCTAAGATGTTTTTTGGTACTATTCTGATTTCATCAAATGATTTTTTGAAAACCCTTTAATAGCACTTTGAGGTACCTCATGAAAACAATGCAGACTCTAGGTAAGTAATCCTCTTCCTTCCCGTTTAGCGACTGAATTATTAAAGGCAATAACGCGCACGCTGCTTACAGCGTTTCTTCCAAATAATACATATATATATAATATTACAACCATATACTTATAAAGTATTCACCACCTCCATATGCCCAGCAGGCATAGTCAAATGCGGCTATAGAACAAAATGTAAATATGCTCAGCCGCAGCAGACCCGAGAAAAATCAATGGAATCCAAAAAGTTTGTCAGTTTGCGTTTTGTTTGCTTTGACTGTTCGTTATTGGCTAACTCTTCAATGGTTATGATATAATTCTGAACATTTGTGCCACAATGCAGTAAATTAAAACAATATTGTCGTGGTAGACAAATACGCACGAGAGTGTAAATTTCGCACACTTGGCATTGTTATATAAGAGTGTGGCACAGCAGCCACATCAAATATATTGCATTTAATAAGCAGCATGACAAAAGGGTTAAATGGCATAATTGTGGAGGATTGGGGGTGGATGGGAGTAAACTTTTTTATGAGTTTAAATTTTGCGACGTTGCGAAATTTAATAAAAAATAACATATATCTATATGCAATGGTTTGGAGTTTCAGTGGACGCACGTCTTGTCAAAAAGACAAAAAAAAATCCCTTTAGATGAGACATACAATTTGCTTCGTATTTATTTGGTTCAAATAATAAAGCAGATAACGCCTTTAAAGTAGTTGATCTGACAATTTTGGTACAAAATAAAAAATATATATATATATATATGTATGTATATATATATTAAGGTGATTCAAAAATAAAATTTTTTCTTTCGTTTGGTACTCTGAAAATAGGTTCCTAAACACCTCTAAGGAAACCTCTCCAAGAATGAGTTCTTAATTGTAACGGGAAGGTCCTCCTACTTACAATTTTCTATTTTCTCTTATTATCATATAGAAAACTTTATATCTCGGTTCCAACTGCTTGAAAAACTATCTCCCTAGATATTGTAGGAAATTGAATGCTCTACAAAAAAGGCCTGTTCGATTTTGTCGTAAACGAAACCGTTTAAAAGATATTAACAGTTAAAGTTTGATTATTTTTGGGAAAAGGTTTTATTTCTTATGAATTTTATAACTCAATGAACTAAATTATTATGAATGATGAAACTCATAGGTTTTTGGAGAGGCTTTCTGAGAGGTGCCTAGGAACCTATTTTTCANAATTTTATAACTCAATGAACTAAATTATTATGAATGATGAAACTCATAGGTTTTTGGAGAGGCTTTCTGAGAGGTGCCTAGGAACCTATTTTTCAGAGTACCAAACGAAAAAAAAAAAAAATTTTTTTTTTGATTCACCCTAATATACTTATATAGTATATATAAATGTCCTCACGCGTACTGGGGTAGACTCATTGGTTACCGCCAACACGGTGGACGAGTGTGTCGAACTCTCGGAAATCAGGGCGTCTTGCAGACGTTTATTTAACAAGGAATGTAGGAGTGGGTGAACTGACGACTGGGTGTTGTATGCAGCGGGATGGGGGAAACAATTCCGTGATAAAGAAGGCAAAGAGGACTTCATGGAAAAGCTCTGCGAAAAAGTGGAGGGCTGTTATGAGTCCTATTGATTACGGCGTATACTTGCAAACAAGACCGCTTCCGTGGGTTCTTTTAAGGACGCAGTGAATATACACTGCAATACGTCCTCTAGGGGATATCTGTCGGAGTGCTGCAAGATAATTGCGCAGTCTTTGGCCACCTTCTGTATGAGCGACACTTGGCTTGTGCGATCACATCGTTCAAAACCTTCAAGTCACTGGGTCCGGGCGCTCAGATGTCATGCCGCTGGTTGGCACCTATCTATGTGAACTACAGGAGACTGGGATACATTCCGGGGGCCTGGAAACGAGTCAGAGTTACGTTCATCTCGAAGGCTCCCACGTTACAGCCACGGACGTTAGACCCATCAGCCTCTCTTTCTTCTTACTAAAAACTCTGGCGAGCCTGTGCTAACTGTAAAGGTCAATGCATACTGCCCTACATATCAGGGTTAAAGAATTTGCTGTTGGAACCTTATTGATATGGAGGAAACTTTCAACAACGTGCTGCCGGAAACAGTTCTCTGGACGGTCTTGCTTCAAACATTTCTTTTTCAGTCTTCTGTGCGGCAGAGTGATTGAAATGGAATGGAGATCTCTCTCCTCTACTAAAGATCCTGGTCATAAATGACCGGCTTAAAAAACTCGAGGATCGTGACTGTCGAGTAATTACTTATCACTGTCAACCGAACTCGGTTTTATTTATTAGAATATACAAGATCCCGGCGACACCGCTGCCGCAAATGAATCTCATCCGTGTGCAGCCGACGGATACAGTAGGATATCTAGGCCTCATACTGAATAGGAAGCTTTCATGGAAGCCGAATATCGAAGAGAAAGCAAAAGAGGCATCGATTGGATTAATGGATCGATTGGAAAGATGGGTTCTCTCAACGAAAGTAATCCCTTGGTTCTACGACACCATATTCTAGGCCATTTTGTTATATGGAGTCTTTACGTGATTTAGTGCTTAGTAATATGTGTATGGAGCCGAACTTAGTCGATGTAGGCATGTCCGTCCATTTGTCTGTATATGCCCGAATTAGTCCCTCAGTTATTGAAATATCAGCCTAAATTTTTGCATCTCTTATTTAAAAGAGATTGGATTATTGCCGAAGGTAACGGCACAATTTTCGAATAAATCTTCAGATCGGAGGACTATCCACATCAACTTCTTATATGGAAAACTTTTTTATTTGACGAGATATCCTGACGAAATGTGGCATAGCTTATTATCCAAGGCAGCGCTATAATTGCCAAATAAATGGTTGAGATCGAAATACTATAGCATACGAGTATACTATAGCTGCCATACAAAAGCTGATGCTGTTTCTCTGTAGCCACTTATACTATCAATAAATTGCACCTGTGAAGGGGATTAGAGCCTCGGCACTGTCGAAGTTAACGTCTTTTCTTTTTTTTTTTTTTKTTTTTGGAAATTTTCGCCGAAAATTAGATAAGCCCTGCGCATATAAAGGTACACTTCCCACTAATATATGAACATACCAATTTCTTGTAGCTACACAAAGGCTGTTTGTGCGCACAAAGACAATTTTTAAGTAGCAACCAAACATGGAAATTATTATTATTGCGATTATCAGCGAGGTAAACATACAAAATTCGACTATGTAATACAATTATATACATATTTATATGCAAGAGTGTGTATGTATAATGAAAAGCAACTAAGTACACATCTGCTAACATTATAAAAGCTGAGGAAAGGCATATGCGCCTATATGTATGCTTGCATAACATCCCTACGCGCCAAGTTAGGACGACGCCGGAAGATAGCATTTATTTATTTTATTACACAGACAGATATGTATAGATATATGTGAGTATGTCGCTTTGTATGTGTATGTGTATCTATTTTTGTGTATATGTATGTCTGTTCGTATGTGAATCTGTGTATGTTTGTATGCATGTGTGTATGCCGCCGTATATCGCAATATATCGCATATGCTAACACACGTGGCAACATATTTTAAATGCTAGTTGCGTGTGTATATGCCTCAAGTTTGCTTAAGCGCCTGTGTTTATGTTAGCATAATCTAATCTGTCATGCATATGCCTGTAAATTACGCTGTGCCCTCACAACAATATAGCCGCCATGCTCTTCCGCTGTAACAACGCTTTGCTTGCCGATTGCTGCCCCTCTCTGCTGACTTGCGCACGCTTGCCGTGTGCGCCACCCACACATACACTATGTTATTTGACGCATATTATTTTTCGTTTATGTTTCGTCAAAAATTACACACAAAATGTGACAGCTTTGTACACCGCAAATCATATTGCCGCCTTTTTTGCTTCACATATATGTATATATACATACATATACGAGTACATGTGTTGTAAGCCTCAGCATCGCTTTATTTCGCATATTTTCTTACTCGCTTACTTAGCCGCCGCCGTTACAGTTGCTTACTTCGTTTTGTTAGCTACTTGGCAGGCAATTTGCGTTCTGTTGTATTTGACTTCCGGTGGTTTTACGCCTTCTACCTCACACGCATAATCCGCCTCACGTGCAGCACCGCGGGCAGGTTTCACATACGTTTTGTCTAAGCAAAACGCTCGTTTCGTAGTTGTTGGCTCCTTTGACGTCTCTTCAGCGTAGAGCTGTGGGTTTCTCCACCTTGTCTCACACTAAGTACACACAAGCATACACACATATGCATGTACATATGATATGTGGACTTAGGTTTGTTTATTATCCTTCCTTTGCCTTGGCATTGTTAGCATATTTTGTCACGTGTCGGCTTCATTGCTGCACGTACTTTAGTTATTTATTTCTTTTATACTTTTTTCCCGCCGAAAATTCTGTATATTTTTATACTTAATAAGCGCATTATAATAAAAATCTGATTTAAATTTCCCCCATATGCTCGGCTCACGGAAACAAGTGTGGTGAATAGGTTTGAGTACGCAGTACGGAATGTGTGGAGGAGCAACTCAAACTAAATTTAAAAAAAAAAAAATTATATAAAATTACATTTACTTAAAATAATGACAGTAAAACTCCGCACTCCATAACTTATATTATATACCAAAAAGAAGACACACTCATCTCACAAGGTTCTCAATGTAATACCAGAGAAAACGTCCAATTTGGTTGCACCGAAACTGTACTAACCCTCAGAGGCACATTTGTTATGTTATAAAAAAAACAAAATATTTATCTTTATTTTGATTGGTCGCTCTGTATAGCGGCTAGACGCTATATGAATTCGATCTGAACAATTTCTTTAAAGGTTGTACCGTTGCTTTGAACACACATCTATGCCAAATTTCGTGAGGATATCTCGTCAAATGAGACAGTTTTCCATACAAGAACTTGATTCCGATCGTTCAGTCTGCTTGGCAGTGGTCCGATATCGATAGCTCCGACAAATGAGCAGCTTTTTGGGAAAACTTTCAAAATAGACTCCTTCTGTGTCGATGCAGGGCTGTCAGCGCAATTTCCAAGCATTTAGGGCGTCACGGATGGCATTCTCCGGAATAGCCTTGAGACCTGAGCCAGAAATGCGATATGAGCCGGGGCGTTGTCGTTGTGTCTTATCGTCTGCGATGTCTTGTCGGACCCGATTGACCCTTCGTTTGAGTCTCTTGAGGACTTCCACGTAAAACTTAGCGTTGACGGTTTTTCCAGGAGGAACAAATTTAAGGTGGACGATGCTTTTTGTGTTAAAAACAAAAAAACAAAAAAAATGGGCATCGTTTTCACTCTGGATTTGCTTATTCATCGGAGATCTCCTCTCGGTCCAACAAAAAAGTCTGGTGCCACCGAAACACAGCACTTTTAGGTATAACAACATCTGGTTAAGGCTGCTTGATCATATCAAGTTACAGAATTTCCTAGTTTCACATAATTAATCGCAATAAATTCGGTCGATATGACCACCTTTTGCCTTAACTACAGCCTTGAGACGGTCAAAAAACTTGCCGGTATTTTGGTCCACTCACGGACAATGGCTTTCTTCAGCATCTCAAGACTGGTGTATTTTGTACTTCAGACCTTGCTCTCCAGAATGGCCCAGAGAGAATAATCCATTGAATTTGCATCTGGTGAATTCGAGAGCCATTGTGTAGTCGTAACAAAGTTCAGAACGTTATTTTTCAGAAATTCTTAGTTCACTCGCGCTTTGTGAGACGGTGCTGACTCTTGTTGAAACGTCCATGGTTTGCGACCGAAAAGTTTGTTTCCCCACGGCTTCAAAGCCGTCTCCAGAACACTTTCTACTTCGCATTTACTTTGACGTCAGGCTCCATGAAAACAATTGGAGAGGGCCCATCTGCGGTGACAGCGGCCCAAACCCTATCGGGTTGAGAGTTTACGAGTTGCTCAATTGGAAAAATCTTTTCTTCAGAAAATACAATGTTCGGAATTTGACCGCTTTCGGCCAAGCGAAGCAACTGCTTCGCTCTCTCAAGTCTTACTTGTTGCTGCTTCGGTGTGAGATCATTGGCCTTTTGGAACTTGTCAGTCTTGAGCATGAGCTTATTTTTCAATATGCGTCGGATGCTGCGGTTGGATATTTTCAGTTCTTCAGCCAATTGATTGGCACTTCGTCGTGGATTTCGTTCAAGTCGCTTCTTTACTTTCCAAACCAACTCACGTGACGTTGCAGTCTTTTGATGTCCGAGTTCATGTCGGTTTTCGATGCTACCAGTATCATTGTAAGGAGTTATGGTGCGATAAACAAAAACTTTATTCACATTAAGGTGTTTGAGCTCACGAACAATTGCTGGCTATGATTTTCCAGCTAAATATAAATATTTTTTATGCGTTCACTTTGGGCAAAACGCTTCTGTACACTTGTGAACAATACTCCGAACTGTCAATCAGCAAATTTATAAACAGCTGATTGCAGTGCGACAGTTGCACGAACGGTCTGTAGTTGCACTTCGAGTGTCGGACCCTGTATGTATATATACAATTTACATATCGTAAATTTAGATTTCAATTCACTAAGCTGGAGTGAAACTATACAGGAGGTCACTATTATAATGATCATTCAGCTATCAGCTGGCTGGTATTGATTCGTGTCCTTACTAATTATGCGCAAAACTGCATTCTAAAGACTTTAGATGTTGAAAAATCATCAAATCAATAATTTTTTTGTTACGGTTCTTTTTATTTTTTTCGAGATAATCGAATAGTATTTTCCTGGTATAGTCTTCAAGAACTTGTCGTAAGTATTTCGATTTTATATTTGAGTTTTCTCAAAGCTAGAAGTCTAACGGCTTCAAGTCAAGCCAGGACGGTTGTTTCGGAACAATATGAGTGGAATTTTTGGCAAGTACGTAGCGGGGAAGCAATGCCGCACTATGGCGATGAGGGAGTCAAGAGTTGTGCCCCCATAATGCTGACCAATTCAAACAAAAAGCTTGACTCAAAGGAGGCATAGCTGTGAAATAATATTTTTTTTTGAAGAGGTTTTCACGGTGGAAGGGAACCATGTCACGATGTCACGATAATCACCGCATCTTAGCTTTTATTCACAGTATTATGTATAAATATATACTCCTAAAACAATAAATATTGCTTTTTTTAATTCATAAAAATAGGCTTTTTTAAGGCTGTCATATTGAGTGTGCCTCTTAAACTTTGTTTCGAACAAATGACTCGCCATAACTGTCGAAAATTCTGAGCATATTTGATGAAAGTAACAGTAATCACTCATATTCTTCACTTTGTACTTTCAACTGCATTATTGTTGTTGCAGTTTTTATAAATTTACGCTTTCAATCCTGCATAGCACCTGTACTCAATCAGCATCAATCACTTGGAAGAATACTTGACGGCAGACAGCAAAAGTAGCTGAATTGTTAATAGTAGAAAAAAATATAATATATTTATGTAAATATATATCTACATTTATTTAAATATCTATATAGATACACTTATATATAGAGTAGGGGCGAAATATGCGACGCGCCGCAAGATATGCTACGAATTTCGCTAAATCTTTGCGTGGAGAGGGAAATAAAGGAATATAGGAAGTCACGCGCCATACAAAAAACATAAAAGCATAGTCAATTAATGTAAGAAAAAATTGTATAAATAATATCAATTTAACAGCAATACTCTTATATCTGCCTACATATACATACATACGCAGCCAATAGCAGCATTTAAAAGTTACCGCGGGCATATTTATAAATATAAGTATGCGTGCGCGTCTGTGTGTGGCAAAAATAAATCAAAGTTAATCAAGTGGCACCATCTGGTTGACTTGGCGCGACACTTTCTGACTTGTTTCACACCTCGCTGCAACGACGCGAGTTTTGTCAGCTATGATAGAGCGTGACAGAGACAGCCCGAGAGAGAGAGAGAGAGAGAGGGAAGTATGAAAACGAGCGAATTGTGAATGGCAGAAATGTGTTTGGCGGCTGATAGCTGCCTGTGGCGCAGCATATTAAATCCACGCGGAAATAGTACACATGTGCAGGTAAAAGTTGATAAAATTAAAAATGAAAATGCATAAGTCAATATTGATCGATGTGGCATAAATATACATACACACATACAACTATGCATACCAGCGGCGCTGTGGGCTTTTGGTGTGCCATTTATGGTATTTCGTGTATAAATAAAAGTGAAAAGAGAAATACGAAACACTTTTGCTTAATTAAAAATAAAGCACAGTTAATGTGAATAAATTGGTGAACAAACAAGATAGTTTTTGGGTAGACGGTGGGGTCTGCTATGAGGCACGCAAATCTTACAAGGAAGTAAAATGTTATTGCAAAAACTAAAAAAAAATTTAAAAAATGCTATACATTTATTTTTATATGCTCATTAGGGTGGTACTTTTTCGAATATTTTACCTAGCGCTTAGGTATTCAAATTTTATGAAGTAAAATGTTATCGAATAAATAAATAAACAAAGATTTTATATATTTTTGTGCTCGTTAGGGTGGTACTTTTTCGAATATTTTACCTAGCGCTTAGGTATTCAAATTTTATGAAGTAAAATGTTATCGAATAAATAAATAAACAAAGATTTTATATATTTTTGTGCTCGTTAGGGTGGTACTTTTTCGAGCACTTCCCGCTTAAACATTTATGCTCAACTGCATCACAGGATAAAAACTCAAATAAAATTCGAACTTATTAATAAGCCAACATATTTTAATAATAGGTTGTCAAAAAGGTCTTGCGGTAGCGTGGCGCATCTTCGACGACCTCTACACCAGAACGAAAACGTTGAAACCATCGTTGTACGGTGGAAACGGAAATTATATCGGGTTCATAAACTGCACAAACTTTACTGGCGGCTTGAGATGCATTTTTGCCTTTATCGTAGTAGTACTGTAAAATATGCCGTATTTTTTCCATGTTTGCGACGCTATAACTCATGAACGACTTAAAAGAAACGACAATCAATCAAACACGTGTTAGCGCGTAAAATGAGCTTTCCAAAAAGGTATAACATGACCCGATGCGACGAATAAAACTGGAACTACGCGCTCTCAGCGCCAACTAGCGAAAATACCGCAAGACTTGTTTGACAACCTAATGTGTGCCTTAGGGGAGTTCTAATGTACACCAAATGTTTGTTTTTACTATTTTCAAAATATTTTCCAAGACATATACATTCACGCATGGCAAAATAAAGCACATAATAAAAACAAAAATACAATCTGTACTTATTTCTACATATGTATGGATATACGCTTTTAGGGTGGTACTTAAATATAAATAGTAATATTCTTAAAATTTTTGGAAAGTCTAGCGCCACAAATAAATTTGGAAATTATTAACTTAATCAACAAGTTTATGTAGGCGCTTTAGGGTGGCACTTAAGTGAGAGAAGTAATATTGTAGACACTTTTGTTATCTGGCGAACAAAAAAAATTGAAGCTTACTTAAATAATCTACATGTTTATGTATGTGCTTTAGGGTGTCACTTAAATATTTTGATTAATTTATTTTAATTTTCGAAAATCTACACAACTATAACCAAATAAATCACATATGAAAATAAATATCGAACTTAAATCACTTAAATATTACAACAATATATCCGCATAATTCTGGAAAAGTTAGCCACGCATTCATCTTATTAATAAGCTAATATCTAACCTACAATTACATACATATGTATATATGTGGCCCTTAAGATCAAGTAAGATTTTATGATTTCTAGCTTTTGTACGAACCACCCAAATGCGTATACTAAATTGTTTGACAATCAAACTTTGACTTTACGTTTCACGAAAATTTTAAATAATCCTATTTTTAAGAACCACAAAGATTTTAGGATAAAAATTGTTATCATATTTTTTTACAAACTATTGTTCAAGAAAAAGATTTAGATTTTGTGTTTTATGATAAAATAAAAATTTCAGATTCAAAAAGTTCACCAAAATTTTAATATAAAAAATTATTTCACAGATATCTTGCGAACCACCTTAATATACATGCACACATTGTTAAACAATCAGATTTTCATTGCATGTTTCACCAAAATTTTAGATTTTCTGATTTTCAAGATAAACCAAGATTATAGAATAAATATTGTTTAAATATTTATTACAAACCACCCTAATGCACAATCAGTTCGAAATTTTATATTTCAGTTTTAAATTTTCAAATTTTAAAAATATATTTAAATTTTAATTTTAAATTATTTGTCAGTTATTTTTCGAACCACCTTAATATATGTGCAAACACAATTGTTCATTAAATGGAGTTGAATTTCGTATTTCAACCAAATTTTACAACAAATATTTTTGAATAAATTTTTTACATACCACCCTAATGTACATGAAAAATTTTTTCGAGCCATCCTAATACATGTACATAATTGTTTATAAATGGAGTAAAACTTCGTTCTTCAAAAAAAATTTTACATTTTTTTACGACAAATCTTTTGATCAGATTTTCTACATACAACCCTAATGCGCATGCTAGTTTTGTTCGAACCACCTTATATATACACGCATATTTTTTCAACAAATGAAATTATATTTCGTGTGTCAACAAGCTTTCAGGCAAATTTTTTTGAACAGATTTTTTACATACCACCCTAATGCACATACAATTGCTTTATTAAATATTAAATTAACATTTTTTTTATTGTAATAAATTACGTATTTCGAATGTGTTCAGTGCATTTTGATGATTCACAAAACGCTTTTCTGTACTGAAATTCGTCATCAGTTTTTTAAGAGCCACCCTGTCTCGTTTTCAAACCACTTCTAATAGCCAACATGAATGGTTGCCACTTTGTATGACAATTCGACAATTAAATGCTCTCATCTATTCCGGTTATTCACCCCTTCCTCTGACTAGTCTACAATTTCCTTGTTGTTTCAACATTTTCGACGATTTGTTTCAACGTCTGTAGTCTGTACTCGAACTTGGATGACACTTAATTGTGTTTAGGCGGTCGTTGTATTATTTTTGTTGCAGTCAGACATGCAATTTGTCTGTGTATATTTTAAAGTTGGTTTTTGTTTTCAACACAAAACTACAATTAGTTAGTAGCCATGCTCAATGCATGTTGCCAGTGTATGCTTTGATGCTTTGTATAACAGTGGCTATCAGACTCCTAAAAATATATATAAGTATATACGTATAAGTTCATTTTGAGAGTTGGAATTGCATATAATTGTTGTTACAGTGAGCGATTGAAGTGAGAGGCGGAAAAATGTAATGGTAAGGGTCAAAGCGCCGCAATGCATGCAATGAAATTTCGAAAGCATCTTTACTTATAGCTTATTTGTATGCACAATATATATAAATATATACAAAACAGTCTTGCAGTTGTGAAAGAAACTTTAGAAGTGGAAAAAATTTAAAATTAAAACCAATTTTCAGTTTTCAAAGCTTTCAATATGAACTCAGCCTGTCTAAAAATAATGTCTACGTGTCCGCTTCCTCGCGAATTGCAACAACGGTTCATCGGACCTTCAAATTCTACATTTATTTTCTTCACAACTGTAACTGCCTTCAATCACTTCCAAGCGCCTAAGGGCCGGCATGCTAGTCCCGCAAGTAGACAGTTCAAGAGACATGCATTCAGCAATAATAAACTGGAATTTTAATTGGCTTCTAACTAGCATTTTGGCAGACAATTGCAACAGCGAAGTTGTGTACTGATCGACTAGACTAAGTATAATTATATTAAAATTGTAATTTTCCTGGTTGCAATATTAAGAGTATGAGACGCATATGAATGGAGGATTTTTAAAGGAGAAAGCTTACACGATATTTTAAATATTTTTTTTTTCTTTTTTGTAAACTTCAATATATTAAGAATCAACATTATACAAAATAATTACTAATTTACTGTCATGAAATTTCTGAAATCAAATTTTGGCAAGAAATTATTAGAAAATATATAGTAAGTTAGTTTTTCGTAAAAGGTTAGCGAATTTCAAAAAAATCTATATTTTTGTAGACATATACATATACCGACGTACATATGTTTCAAAATTGTTTTCGAAAAATTTTAAGTTGATCCTGGAAATATGAGTGTGTTGGTAGAAGCTTTTAATTTTGTACAATCAGCTCCAAAGCTAAACCCACTTTTCTCGAAACTCTATTTTCAGGAGTGAATGAAGAAAATTTCTCAGAAACAGCTGGATCGTAGACTTGTCATTTTCAAAAGACCGCATTAGATAACTGGTGATCACTTAGAGGTACTTTTTTCAATAGACAATTTTTTGGCAGAACACGCATGAATCGTGTCGAGCACCTTCATGTTATTTCTGTTCAGTATTGTTTGGCATTTCATTGTAGAAAAAAACAAAAGAAAAATGTTTTTTCTTACGTATAAATTCATATATGTAACTCTAGAAAACATATTTGCTATAAAGTGTTGCCTACATTTAGGCATTTTTAGCCAAGTCACATACCCACCTTGGCAATGACAGCTAATTGACAGCTCTCCGTAATAAGTTTAGACCTGGCTGAGCAAAATAGTCTTTCTCATAATTAAGTACTAGAAAAGTGGAGGAAACTATATCTCCCACCATTGGAGCATGCATCCACAGCCATAAATATGCACAGTGCGCAGGTTGTCGGTACTAAGAGTGATCAGAGCTTTCCGAACAACATCAAGTGATGCTGCTGATGTAATAGAAAGTGTGATGGCCGTTGACATCAAGAGCGACGAATACGAGCGAGTATATCAGTTATCTATAGGAGTCAAAAGAGAAGAGAGAGTCAAAAACTTAACAATATGGCAGCAGCAGTGGCGAACCTTACTAAAATGATGGTGAACCTACAGACTGATACTGGACATCCATTTGTGGATCGACAGACGTCATAGGAACCTGGATTTCCACCAAACCCAAATACTAATTGGATATGGGTGCTTTAGAAGATAGCTTTACAGAGTCCAACACGACATTTGTCCGAACTACAGACGTGTTTATAATGCTTTGAAGACTCTGAGCATGTATTCTTTCATTGCCCTCACTTTTGAAGTAGAAGGGAAAAACTTAAAACAACACTCGGTGCTAGTTTTAAGGTGGAAAATTTTACGACACTCATTTGCCATTCTATTGAGAACTGGAAAGCTGTCAGCGAAGGTGCATGACGAAACTGAGACATGGAACACAGTAGGCGTCCGTCAGTCAGTGCGATAGAGGAGACTCAAATGTCTTATCACTCCCACATAGGTAATAATTAATCAAGTGGTTCAGTGGGAGTGTTGGGAGCTGGGAGTAGGTTAAGCTTAGCGAATTAAAGTTAAGCACTCCTCCATTTGATGCTCTCCTCTACTTAAAGCCAACAACATTAATGATTGAAGTATTTCATTGGTTACATATAGAAAATGAATCTTAATGCTCTGAACACAAAACTGAACAAACATTAGCCGGTGTTTGAGTTTTATATATGTATTATTGATAATTTATAAAAAAATTTTATGGAAAAAATACAATGTATCCGTATTTAACTCAGCGGAGAATTTGGCTGCTTTAGTTATTTAGAGCAGAAAAAAGTTCAACAGAAAACACGTTTTTTTTTTCGAATTTCTAAGAGGACATAACCGCCTAAGGTAAAACCAAGTACAAATACAAAAAATTAATAATCATTTCATGCATCCTTCTACCAGCTTTATATGTATGGTATGTCAGTCTCACCTCCAAATCATAAGTCAATGCCACACAAAAATATCACCATTTGCTTACCACATTTATGCGACTCACGTGTCATTAAAGCACAGAAAAAAATAACCAACAAATCACACACACAGCCTCACATACTCATATTTTGTCCTAATCGCTTATACGATATATATGTATGCATGTTTTAGCTTTTATTTTTCAAATCTCGCAGCGCTACGTTTTGACAGCGTCAACATGCCGGCCAACTACTTAATTTGCGCCACAAATTAGCGGCCGCCTCGGGTTTGAATATAATTAATAGTTTTTAGAAAGTAAATGACGCAGCATTTTTTCACACCAGCTTTAGCACATGTATGTATGTATGCTAATATCTTTGTAACCATTATATATGCGCGAGTACATATGCACATATCGCCGTGGGAACTACTAAGCATAATTAATAGACTGGCAGCCACAATTTCATGCTTGCGCTGGGAAAGTTGGTGTGAACGCCGTTGATGAGCGCGGAGTTGGTGGCTCATTTATTTGGTTGTGTGGCAGCGCTGGTTTGAGCGAGCGTTGACAGATTAATCGCCCGAGTGAGCTGGTTTGTTGGTCACAGGCGTTTAACTTGTTTAGTAGGAGGGCGCTGACAAGATGAATCACAAGCTGCGCTCAGAAATAGCAATTAATTTAATTTGTCACTTTTTTCCTAAATAAAAATTTAAAGAAAGAAGCAAATTTATAGATATAGCGAAAAATTAAGTTAAATAAAAAAAATTTTAATGTGAAAAAAGAAAGCATTTGTTTAACTAAAGCATACTCGCAGGAGTAGGTAAATATTTTTTTTTTATAAAAACAAAGTAGAAATGACAACATTGCCAATTTTAGTGAAAGAAGTATATCGAAGAGTTTAAAAATGCGAACCTTTTTTATTATATACCTTTAGGCGTTTGTTAGTTTTTATCCTTCTTAATTAAAAATCTAGAGAAATGAAAAATGAAGTAAAATTTTTAAACATAGTAAAAAATTAAGCGAAAATATAATAATAATAATTTTGAATATGAAAAAAGAGAGAATTTATCCAACTATAGCATAATTTTAGGAGTAATTAACTTTTAATATACGGTTTGAAATAGAAATGGCAACGTTGCCAACCGTTAAAAAAAAATATCGAAGAGTGCAAAAAAGCGAACTTTATTTTATTATAACATACCTTCAGGCGTTGTGTGTTTTTATTTTTATTTTTTTAAGTGCAAATGAAAAAAAATTATAATTTTAAATATGGAAAAGAAAGAATGAGAAGGAAAAAACTATAACATACTTTCAGCAGCAAATATTTTTTTTTTTAATAAAAAAACACAAATGATAACATTGCCAATTGTACATATGTATGTACATATATATGTAAGATGTATATCGAAGAGTGTAAAAAAGCTAACTTAATTGTATTATAACATAATTTTAGGCGCTGTTTGTTTTTTTATTCCTTTTGAAGAAAGCAAGCTAAAATTAAAACAATTCTGCAGTAAAAATTTTTTTATAACAAAAAAAAAATACGAATGACAACATTTCCAATTTTAATTACAGGAGTATAGTGGAAAGAGCGAAAGAACGAACTTTGTTTTATCATAACATATCTTTAGGAGTTTGTTTCACGTTTTCACAACTGCTAAAATACCGATAATAAACTAGAGTATATTTTTTTATAACTCAAATACAAAAAACAAAGTCCAAAAAACCTCAAAATTGTGAATAATGCTAAAAAAAACTTAGCTATTACTAAAAACCTAGCCAAAAGAAAAAAAAAATTAAGATTTTACTTCATTATAACATACTTTTAGGACTAAATGATTTATTTCGCTAAAATAATAAGAATAAAACAAATACTGTTTACTTCGGTTACTCCGCAGCTATAATATCCTTCGAAGCTGCATTTCTTATAAGAGGAAAGGATATAAAAAGAAATGTATTTCACTTTTGATTGGCCAGTTTGTATGGCAGCCACGCTATACTGGTCCGCTCTGAACAATACATACGGAGATTGCAGCTCTACCGTGTGCAATAATCTGTGCCAAATTTCGTGGAGATATCTTGTCATATAAGAAAATGTCTCATACAAGGACTTCATTCCGATCGATCAAGTTGTAAGGCAGCTATATGTTTTAGTGGTTCCGTAATGGTACTTCCAACAAATAAGCAGCTACTTGAGGAGATAAACACGCAGATAATTTTTCAAAGTAATATCTCTAAAATTGAGTGGTAAAAGCATGTTACATATTCGATGTAGCATACTTTTAGGAGAAAGAATTCCATAATAAAAAAAAAACAAAAAGTTCTTAAGAAAACATTTAAGAACTCTTGTTGCAACCAAGGTAACCGCTTTCCTTAAAAATAACTATTCTCCAAAAACATATAGCATACTTTTGGGCGCCAAACTAGCAACAAATCACAAACACACCACAAATTCCCACAAAACAAAGTCGAGTTACGCACTTCAAGCGAACTAGGCAACTAGAAAACTATTGTGCAGAAAAGCGCTTTACGAAGGAGCGGCGCCTAAAAGTATATACATGTTTCTTGAAAATCACAGTTTCTAAGTACGTGGCGCCACAATGCTATTCGCAGCAGAAAAGAAAAAAACAGAAACCAAGTCAGTACATAAGAAAAGTGCACAGAATACGTGAATACCAAATAATCACAAGGAGATAACTTAAGAACGCGAACAACTGTCAAATGAACAATCAGCGAAATGTTGGCAATGTTGCTGTCGGCGGACAACAAGTTGCAGAAAGATGTGCAACAGTGCGTACATACCGTTATTGTAATACAGAAAGGAAAAATAATTATAAACAAAAGCAATGAGCAGCCAAAAACTTCGCTAAATGTGAGCAGCTCGACAGGCAGTTTCAGTTTTAATGCCACCAAGACGACCGCTATGGCTGAAAGGGTGCAACCATTTAAGTACATTTCAACTGTATTTATTTGAACACTTGAAAGTATGCTTGCTATACTTTTGCGCTGCAGCCTGCGAATTTCGACGGCTGTTGTTTGAGTGGCGGTGGCGCGCAAATGTAGACTATAATGAAGCAACGGGTTGGCGTTGTTGGTTTGTTGCACTACTTAGTGTTTCTTCACTTTATTCATGACGCTATTGCGTTTGTTTTCATCCTTTTCTCAATAGCATTTGAAATTTTAATGCGCTTTTGCGCAGAGAGTATGAAATTGTAATGCAGAAATAGAAAATTTCGACCAACAAAATGGAGTATAATAAAAAAAAATTTTTTTTAAAAACCAAAAAAACACAAACTCTGCTATGAAGTGTTAATTGTGCGCGTAAAATTTTAAACAGCACAGGGTTGCATTAAATATTTAGCTATTCTTTCAAAGTACAGAGTCCGCCATTCGAACCCTTCGCCTAATCTCATTATGAATTCATAAGCAGGACCTGCTTGCTTGCGTTTCCACGATTGCGCAGAGATGATAAGAAGATTTCGACAGCCGAAAATTTTGTCCAAGCGAAATGAATTCCCAGCAGATTGCGCATCAACATAAGAAAAATTGCCTAAAAGTATGCTAATATCCCTTTTATTTTTTTGAGTGCAGTGATTTTTCGCCCTTAAGTCATCTACGTTATAAATTGAAATCGTTTGAGAAATCCGCCGTCAACAAATTAACACAAATCAGCTTAGCTGCCTTTTATGCCAACAACCCGCTACACATAGCGCTCTCAGTGACCCCGCAAATCACTTATTAATGGTGACCACGTTTTTTGCACTCAGCTAATGCTGTATTGATTAGCTTAAGAGTAAAAATATGCAGATTAGACAAAGAAAAATAGAAATAAGAAAGGTGAAAGCAGCGTGAAAATATTGCAAGCTCAATTAAAAGGCTAATTTATTGACAGTAATACGAAACGATGGCATGCTTTTAAGCGCGTACATTTTTTTTTAATCCGTGTGGGATGGATACTCAAAATTACAAACAGAATTTCAATTGACGGCTTTACTACAACGCAAAACATAATTTATGGAAAATATATACAATTTAAGGTTTAGGAGCAGGGGCTGGAATACTACAACCGCAATAAAATGTGGATGTTTTCTTCAGAAAAGCCTCGATCAGTTGCTAGCCTCTGTCAGTATCAGAGTGAAGATGCTTTACAAATAAAAATAACTCGGTATTTGAAGAGAATTTGAGATTAGCTTTTTCATTTGGGAAGATGGTAGTTATATTGGATATCATCGTTAGTGAAGACTCACACCTAAAAGAAAATCAAGCTTTGAACGATATAAAGGCTTACCAAGAATCTAAAGGATCATTCTGATAATGACCTGAATGTAAGACCAATAATTACGACTCACGAACAACAATAATTAAGGCTTGGAGGAGAAAATGAACTTTTCAATTGGGAAGATGATAGTTATATTGGATATCAACGTTTAGTGAAGACTCGCAACAAAAAGAAAACCTTAGTAACGCTTGCATAGAATATTAAAAACCATTTTGACAACGACCTGACTCTAAGATCTAAAATTTTGACTCAAAACCAACGCCACATTCGACAATGCTTAAGTAATTTCAATGATAAAAAAAACTTCGACATTGCCCGAAGAAATGAAAAATCTATAAGTTTTGATTTCATATCAAATATCTACATGGTGATTATAGACTTGGAAAAATAAGCCTTCACCCTTCACCCTTTAACCTTTAGACCAAAAAACGTAAAATAAATGAGCTTAGCGGATTGGAAGTTCGTAGTAATATTGGGTATAAACAGTTAGCAACGATAATACGTAGACTTTTCCCATTTAAAAATACTTGTTGGAGACATAGAATACAATAATGACCTATGCGGCTTAAATTACACGTTACAGAACTCCAAAGCAAAAACCATACCAACGCCAACTTTCGACACAGATAAAGCAACACCAAAAGAACCCTACAGTCTTTCCCGAATGAACTGTACGATCGATAACTCTTGATTGCATATCACAAATATTCAATGGCACTGTAGACTTCCAAAAAATAACCTTCAACATTTAACAAAAAAAAATTAAACAGAAAGGTTAATCAAGGTGGCTGATTAATTTTTCCAACCCTTAAGCTCGTAAGTGGGAGAAAGTAAATTTGAAAACATTTGACACATGGCAGAATTAAATAGCACCATTTTTACCAATTTCTCCTTCTTTCCACCCACCAAAGGCAGTGGTCAAGGCAAGAGAATGCTGTAGACTTCAATGAACGGCGAAATTTTACTTTCAATTAGAGCATTTTGTGCCGGCCACAACCAGCCGCAGCAGCAACGCGCCACTCGAAAATTTAATCAGCGCATAATTAATTTAATTTAATCTAGGTATGCGCACTTTTCCAACCCAAAAAGTAAAATGGCCTACAATTAAGTCGCAAAAAGTGGCAATTTATCTATATGCAAGAGAGTGAGGGGAGTTGTGGCGATTATTGTTGGTTTTTTTTCGTTTTATTTTGCCTTTTAAAACTATTTAAGGTTTGGCAGCTAAAATGCGACTCTTTAAATGGTTGTGCAAAGTAATGGAAAAATTCGAAGATCCCTGCGGAGTATTAATGAAAATAAGTTGAAAGATGCTTTTCGGGAGCAAATGGCAAGCGTGATGCTTCAATTTTTTAGCTGATGGTGTAAAGAAGCCGAGTTAGTGTTAGCGAATATGATATCTTTTATTAGATGATAGTATTACTCATAAAACACATTTCGGCAGTGAACTTCAAGAAGTCTTTTCATAATGTATACATTATGAAGGTCCTATCTGCATATGGGCTAAGTGATCAAGCAAAAGCTTAGTTTTTAAAAATTAAGCACCGATTATTAAAATATATTAAATTGAATAGTTCTTTCAAAAAAATTCATTCAAAACCGATTTTTTTTACTTGTAAATCGATACAACCCTTCAAAATAATATTTTCATAAAGTGTTGCCTACATCTAGGCACATTTAGCCAAGTAACAATCCCGATTTGTCAATGATAACTCATTGGCTGCACAGATTCTAATTAAATCATTGAATGACGACAGATTGATCTTTGTGAGAATTGAACTGATATTGATGGTGCTTTTGGGAATACAAATTTGTTTAAAATATATATCTTTGTGGAAAGTGCGCTCTTTCAGATGTATTTTCATTAGTATTAAAGTCAGGAGAAAGCCGAGAAATTTAACTTCTGTAAACCACGGATTATCAGGTAGGTGTACAGGTATCTGCACCTTTTCCGGGTGCCAGGTCACAGGGGTATAGCTGAGAATGAACTGGCTGACGAGCTTGCCCGTTCTACAGCTCTTCTAGAATTGTGGGATCAGCGCTTCGTATGGCGATTGGTCCTCATACCTTAAACAAATACAAGGTATGCACCAGGCCATGTTGATAATGTGTGGTTACAACTTTAGAAGGCTTAAAACTGTAATCACCGTCGCGAGGAGCAAATTATGTCGATTTATCCATCTATCTAGGTCAGGAAATGAAGGACTAATGAAATAAGTTCGGTGGCTTTAGACTATAATGGGGAAGGTTAGGGTATTAGTCTTAAGATCATATACGGGGCCCCTTAAACTGTCATTGAACTCGTGGCAAATTTAACGATTTCCTCCGCATTAGCGCGGCAGACCCTTCCACTTATAATTTACGGTATTTGGATATCGGATTATTTTGACTAGCCGCGTTCGTAAATTGACTTCAAGAATGTAATCGGAAAAGGCACTTTTGTTTCGTAAATTTCACTGACGCTATGACGGCTTATAATTTACTCTAAAAATTATTTTACTAATCATTCACATGCAAATATAAAATAAAGGTTACGTGGGATTCCTCACACCTAAAATTCATTTTTTAATATTAGGTGTGAAGCTTTGCTAAAAACGCCGGAATGTAGGCAAAAACTAATGTTTATTTCATGGAATTCTTGCTTTCAAATGAAAGTTAAAGTACCTTTCCTTTTCTACACTTTTGTCACAGGAATTACATTTGAGCGTGAATTTTTTTAATCCAATATTTTTATGGTTCCAAAAAATTTTCAACTGTGCACTCACCATGTTTCTTTGATGCTTTGTTCTTGGTATCTTATATAACATAGTTTGTACTTTTTTCGTATAATATTCTCTGTTTATTCCTTCCACATATTCAACTATCTCTCTACAAACATTTGCACTCATTAAGCAATCAAAACACTTATGTCTCACCTGTATTGTCGATCTTTAGTCTACATTCTCAAAAAAAAAAAAAAATAATAGCAGCCAATTAGAGAAAAGTGCTTTCAAAAAATATTGAACATGTTTAGTATTGAAAATTCATAAAAACTGGCAATTGGCGTAGAAATTTGTAAAGTGTAGAAATCACCACCTAAGCATTACAGACCATTACCCACTAACACTCTACCATAAATATACTTATGTGAGTACGTGTGTGTTATGTTAACAGCTCTTTTGTATCGACTGTAATACTAACTACAGCCATTTTTACCTTTGCCACTGCAATTCAGTTATTTCATTTCATGGCAATTATGTGCATTTACTCTCAGTTATTTGTAGAACTTCAACTATTCAGCAAAAATTTCATGCACCTTTTTGTTTGTTTGCCTTTTCCACATTCTCCGCTCGTTTTCGTTCCTAGCAGTGCAGTTTAATCCAATTGCTATATCCCGGCGGCGTAACAACGACACGACCAGCAGTGTTGCAGCTACAAGCTGGCTGGTGTTCAAAAGCGACTTCGCTATAATGCTGTGGAGAGTAGCAACTACCCAGCCACATATTTACGTCTTCTGTGTTGGCATTAAGGATATGAAATGAGGAAACAGCGGGAAATGTATTTACGCACACATAGCTACATATCGGGAGCTAATAGTGTAGCACAGTGTAATGCATTCTTTGAATTTTTTCTCCATTTCTCTTGATTGGGTTTACGTTCCCTTGAAACGCTCTTAGCGGTACGTACATACAACGGTGTTTGATTCACTGCTATTGCTGCGGCGTTTCCGCATCCGTTTGCAGTTTTGATTCGCAATACTTTTACCTCATCGCAATTTATGATTGCGCGGCTCAACTTTGTATTTCCCTTTTTTTTTCTTCAAATGCACTGAAATTATGTTCAATTATATTTCCTGTTAAGAAATATTACCTAAAACTAGTTAACTAATCATACAGCTGCAATTTATAAAGTTTTAGTGCGATTCAAAGGAATTAATAAGCTGCTTAAATTTTTTATTTTCATATTGGGCGTGAGACTTTGCTAAAAACGCCTCAAGGTAGGCAATACTTTTCCACTTTATGTAACAACTTGATTCCTCAACAAGGCCTGCAGTAGGACAACAAGACAGCCGTATATCGCCTTCCATAAGTCTGTATATAAGGAATTCGAAGAGGTCTTCACTGATAGCCTTTTGGGAAAAGGCGGAAGGCTGAATATTCAAGGCTTAGATGCATGCTCGTACACACCCATTCCTTAAGAATCTGAATGGCTGCTGGACTCTGAACAGTTAGGATTTAATATCGTGGGAACGTAAGAGATCGTTTGTGTCGGGCAAGGATTTAAGAATAATCAAAACTTGGGAGGTGCTGAATGATCTGCACGTAAAAAATATTATTATAGGAAGTAGTCTCGTGGCTCGGATGGACCATAACGAACAAGGAGTTTGGAGTAGATGATTTCAAGGTAACGTTCAACAACGTTATACCGGAAGCGGTTATTATAGATTCGAATAGGTTTTGTGATGAATCTAACCATATCCTCATCTTAAAACTTCTTTACGATACAATTAAGGTTTCGGCTGCTGGATTGGGGCATGGCGCAGGCACAAGCGAAAGTGAGTAATCCCAAAAAGTGGAGTTCTCTTCCACTTCTCTTCATTGTGATTGACAATGATCTAACGGAAAAGCTTGAGATTGCGGGCTGCGTAAAGGCGCATCTAACATCAATGGAAGAAGCACGTCATCGGTATGCTAACAGAATTAAGTACCCAGGATTTATACTAGACAGGAAGCTCTCCTGGAAACTCAAAATCGACGTATGATTAAGGAGGGCTGTGGTTGTGATGTGTTGCTGCAGGTGAGTCATTAGTCAAAGATGGGCTCTTACTAAAGGTAGTTCCATTCAGCGACATACTTTTAATTATTGGAAATATTCTTTCAGAAAAAGAATTTTCTGCCGAAAGAAGGAAGAACATATTTATCTTTATTCCTTCTTTCGGAATTATAATTATTAGAATTTTGATAATACTTTTAATTATTGGCAATATTCTTTCAGAAAAAGAATTTTCTGCCGAAAGAAGGAAGAACATATTTATAAAGCAGTTCTTCCTTCTTTCGGAATTAGAATTATTAGAATTTTGATACATTTTCATTTCATTGAAGCTTTATTAAAGACCGTTTGTTGTTTATTCGGTTATTTTTTAGGTTAGTAGATTTAAAAGCAGTCATATATTAACATCAGTTTAAACTCATTAATAAGTAATAGCAACTTCGTGATTTTAGGAGTGCGTCCTTGCTAAACTTATCCACAAATTTATAACCTGACACAATATGACTTTCGAAAACTTTATAATTTTCACTCAGCAGTAAATGTACAAATATAATCAATACTAACACCAGTTTGAACTTATTATCTAACTAGAAGTATGAAATGAGATCAACAAAGTGATTTTAGGTGTGCGCCTTTGCTAAGAAATCCTAAATGTAGGCAACAATTTGGTTTTTAGTTATGTGGAACATTTGGGCTATAACACTATAATCGAATCGGAATAAAAAAAAATTTCTGAGGCATTGCGACTTTTGAAAACTAAGATATTTTCACTCCTTTTTTCAAATCAACTGTGCCGACCATGGCTACCATATATTTTTCCATTCTTCAGGGACACTTTCCTTCTTAAATATTCTTTAATTTACTAACATAAGAGTAATTAAATTCCAAATAAACATATTATTGCAATCATGTACTCACAAAACCAATGTCTGTAAAAAAAGTATACGGCATACTTTCAGGTACTTCTGCACTAATTTGCATTTAAATAACTGCATGAAAAAACAACGGAATTGCAATAATTCAAATAGTTGCCGAACAAATACGACTATGTACAAGTTGGCAATTGAAAAGTTTGGCGCTTGACCACACCCTTACCAGTAAACTTGTTCATATCCACACGCGCTGGTGCCCACCCACGAATGTGTCCACCGTCATCACAGCGCTGCCTGTTAGCCAAGCAATTGACAACGGCTAATTCACAAAGTCACACACACATACACGCGCACACTCTACGGGTTAATTGTGAATTTGAGCATTTTTCCACAGCACTTGCTATTTTAACCGCCCAAAACTATGCTGCAATTTACGTAAATTAGTCAAACTTAATTATGTTCAACGGCAGAAATGAAGTAAAACTTTTCTGGCAATGGGAGTGTGTGGTGATCGCTCATTGTGTGTGTGCCGGGTTGTGGAGTGTGGGTTCAATGAAAATGTTGTAGCGGGTGATGGGAAGCATCGGTGTTCGGGTGGCTATTAGCTGGAAGTATGCAGCACAACAATACGCACTTGTACGCACGCACGCATTCAGCATTTGCGAAATTTCTCGCATTTTTGCGCCTAAATGCGCACCAAAACAAAATTCTGTGTGCAGCATGCGTACGAACTAATTTCACTGCCTTTCGGGCTCACGCCTTGATGTGTCGCACGCTAAAAGTAATACAATAATTTGTTCATTGTTGCGCATGTTCTCTGGACACATGTTGTGCTGCATAGTTGCTTGTTTATTCGTGTTGTTGGCATTGCTGCTGCAGTCAAAATATTGTAAGCATGCTTTTAGGCGCGTTCCATTGTTATAATTATTTATGTTGTCATTGTTGTTGTTGGTCGTGTAATGTTCACAATGTTGTTTGCTTGTTGCATGCGTAAAGCATTGTTGCTATTTCGTTAGTTTTGCTTCAGGATGTAGAGGGAGTGAGCGGAAGCGAGGGAATGGCAGTCATACAACACTTGTAGACAATCATTCATTTATATTCGCACATGCAGAGGACAAATAAAATGTTGTCACAAAATTAGCCACAATATTCATGCGTATCGGAATGATTACATGAGCGATGTTGTTCTGTATATACATACATATGTACATCTAGCATATATGGAAAAGGTATATAAGTACAGCTCTTTGATATGGCCCTTTGAGTATAGGTCTCACATACACATAACTATATTGGACTAATTGTCGAAATTCTTTCTGCGTTTGATACTGCTTTTGGGAAGAATAATGGTAGTCTATGCTTTGCTCTATTTGGTAACCTAGAATGATTGGCATTCGGTTTCTCTAACAGGCATTTTATTGCGTTCAAACATAATTTCAACTTCAACTACTGTTATGTTACAACAGATGACTTCAGAAACTCTTTAGCTATTAATTACAGCGCAATTCGTAAATGATAAAGAAAACGAAAATAAGTTTTGCTGATGTTCTAATGAATTAACCAAATATTTTGGTCGACCAATTTTTATCACTTTTCCGCAGAGACATTATTCTATCAGTGTAAAACTTGTATGCCTTCTCGGCGAAGAACTGTGTTAAGTAATTTTCAATCTTGAAGCCAACTTTACGCCATTGAGCTGGTAGTTCTGCATTGATCGAAACAAATGGTAGTCTATAAGGTGGATGCATCAAAACTTCCCAGCCAAGCTCTTCCAGTTTTCACTACGTCATCACAGATATGTGTGGTTTAGCGTTATCCTAATGGAAGATGAAGCCCTTTCTGTTGATTCGTTGTGTCCGTTTTTTTCGGTGGCTTACTTCAGTCTCTACAGTAAAATGAATAATCAATCGTTCGAGCAACTCATAGTATATTATTCCTTTCAAATCTCACCAAACATTCAGCATAACCATTCGAGGTGTTAGTGCTGGCTTTGCAACCATTTGTTGAGCTTCACCACGCTTGGACCATGATCTTTTCCACGCGTATTGTCGTATTTGATACAGTTTTCTTTTCCTGTTACCATTCGCTTCAGAAATCGTTCGATTTCCTTTCTTTTCAGCAAAGGATTGCGGATGCTAATTCAGTTCGTCAAATTTTTCACAGACAATTCATGTGGTATCCAAACATCGAGCTTCTTTTTGTAGCCAGCCTTTTTTAAATGGTTCAAAACCGTTTGATGATGGTTGTTAAGTCCTTTTTGCGATGTCATAGCTGCTTATGTGACGGTCCTGGTCAGTCCTTTCCATAATTTCATCGACTTTTTCAACGATAGATTGAACAGAGCGAGTCGCATCTTTCACATTGAAATTTCCAGAACAGAAGCGAGCGAACCAATGGTGGCATTTTTCCTTTTTTTATACAAAAATTTCAAATATAGCGAATTTTTTCATTATTTTCACTAATTTTTGAACAGCTGCATAAGCCAAATTGTACTGGCGGAAACACTTCATTGTGTTCCGTGAAGGCCGACAGCCTTCTTTTAACAACTTTTTCAAAGATTTTACTTTTTGATATGACGTTATAAAGCAGGCACCTTCATTTTAAGTTTGACTACTGAGTTTAAATTTAGCTCAGTTCCGGCTATTTAGAACCAACAATAGTTGTGATATTATATACGTGCTTAGAAGAAATTTGATGATGAAAGATGAAAGTTCCTTTTATAACATTTAATAAGAAAATAACATTGTTCCGAGATTTAAAAGTCCTTGAAGTAAGTGTAAAGAATACGAACAAGAGAAATCTTTACTGAGACACTAATAAAGGTTGGGTTGAGCTTCAACATAATACAGATTAAGTTTCTGACGAATGTCTTCACGTTTACGCAACAAGGTATGATTATTTGGGCCAGTTGATGGAATGGCAATTTTAGGACGAATATAAATTTTCATTTATGTTGAGTTCTGGCTAGAGATATGACTAAACGACGTCGATTGAGCAGCTGTTTAATTTAAGTTTTTAATAGGAGTATTTATTGACGCTAACATGCTGCGAATTCGAATGATTGTTTTGCACGATTGTTTGTCAAAGTTATTTAGGTCATAGCTTAGGATTGTCTTCCTTAACATGAAAATTGTTTGGTCATAGAATGCGAAAGTGTCTCGTGGGCATCTCCTGTCGTAGGAAAGCGCACTTCATTCTGGTACACCTAATGTCGTTTCCTTCCTTCTTATGACTTGAAATCGCAAATAAAAGTATAGTATATAAAGCTGACTTTCTTATACATCAAGGCTTTTAAATATATACTTAGAAGTATCAAACATTCATAGCTACTATGTATATGTGTATGTTTGCATGTCAAATATAATAAAATATTAAATTTCAATGTTCTTGTTATTTCACTTGATTATCTGCTGCAAGGACATGGAGGGAGCGCCTTTAAGAACGTGTCAAAATGTAAGCAGATATCAAATTGCCGCAGCAATTTCGGCAGTTTGCTACAATTGGTTTTTTTTTTTATTTTACCTTTTTTTTGTTTTTTTTTTTGTTGTGCCGAGGAAGTGCAAATAAATATTGAATTATTGATGTATATCATTTGAAGTACTGCGTATTTTAGTTGATGGGCGTGGGGCGACACGTGTCATTACTATGGCTGCAAGGTGTGGAATTTGAAAGAGAGACGAAGATGCATTTACATATTTATATATTTGAAGACGTGTGGGAATATTTATTTAATTGAATGAAATGTAAGATGGCAACAAAGAGAAGTATTTTTAATGGAATTTTATGCAAGCATGCAAAATAATTTGGAATGTTTTTTAAATAAATGCAATGGAATAAAAATTAGTACAAAAAAAAAAAAAATCTTTTAAATTGCGAATAAAAATTTCAAAAAAGGCTATAGAAAATTTAACCAGCAAACAACATTATATTGAAAAATATGCGAAAAAGTGTATTATATTACTAACAAAAAAAAAAAACAAAAAAAATTTAGAAAAAAATAATCCCGCGAGTTAAGAAATCACTCAACTTACAAAACTAATTTTTGTTTTTTTTTCTGTAAATTTATGAGGATTAATTAGGGTAGTGTGACCTTAAAGCCTTTTTTCAATAACGTTTTTTCATATAAAAAATGAAATATTTTATTAGATATTTTTATTAGTACAAACAAATTCTGAAATTTTTAGAAAAAAAAAAATGTTAAATTTGGCCATTGCGACGCCATTTCCGCTGACCCCTTGAAAATAAGATGCGATCGCGTTGGGAGAATAGCTCCTTGCAGTTTCATCTAAAGTGCAAAAAATACGTGTTTTAGTTAAAACCTTAACATAATACTTGGACGAAGGGAAAAGAACTGAAAATTTTCATGTTTACGAAAAATATTACAAAAAAAGCTTTTCAAATAGTAATCCTTAAACTCCAAACATTAACTCAAAACCTTGACGAAGGGAAAAAACTTAAAAAATGACATTTTTACAAAAAATTTTATAACATTTTTTTTTGTCAAAAAGTTATAATCGAAAAAAAATTCTTTTTTCAAGTCTCTAAGAATTGTATCTCACAGATCTGTGTGAAATGTCATGAAGATCGGCTGTGTAGTTCTCGAGAAATCTGGCTAACCAACTTCAAAAATACAGTTAGCCTCGAGGGCACAAGTTCTCAAAGCTGTATCTCCAAAACTATTCCTTGGATCAACTTGAGTATTAAGGACAATATTCTAGAGGTGTTGTAGAATTTAATAAGACAATAAAAAAAATTCGATTTTTTAAACACGTAAACCTATGTAACCCCTTTAATAAATAAAAACAAGAATAATAATAAAAACAAAAAAAAATAAAAATAAAAAAATAAAAGCAAAAAAAAGGTATAAATACAAATAAAAAATAAATAAAAAAATACAAATAAAAAATAAATATAAAAAAACAAAGAAAATAAATAAATAAACAAAATAAAAATTGTTACATAAATTGAATCGAAAGTGTGGATCTAGTGATCGTCTACGTTGCAAACTATTGTCCACCAGTTGAATTAGAAATACCTTTGCATGATGCACCAAAAGGTTCACTTTTTTCCTTTCCTGTGAACAACTCAAGGTCCTGGTGGAGGACATCGTTTCTCACATAAAGGAGCTCTCACTATGATGAACAGAACTTTATTTTGAAAAGCTTAAATTACTTTTAAATTCTAATCCGCCGCACTGCCCCAGAATTGAATGCCATACGTCCAAATCAGTCTCATTTTACCTTATTACATTAGCAACTTATTCGTCCGACTAAGACGCGATCTTTACCTAAGGATCCAGCATAGCTGCATCAAATTTCATCTTAACAGAGTTCTTTTTATTTTTATGTGATATTTTCAAATGCGTCTCTTATCAGTTGTAATCCCCAAATATTTTTGCGCATGCGTTTGTTTGCAACAACTGTCCATATGAGGGCACTTCAAAGCAATTTTCGTTCTTGAGGATATATACTACTTGTACGGACATTTCGGTGTTGGTAACAATGTTGCACTTGGTGAGTTACGGTTCTAGAGCATTCGATTGCTTCTGCAGTTTTTTGAAAGCAGTATTAGGGTGATCACTTGATGTTAACAGTGCATTGTCATCAGCATATGTTGCCGATATTGGGAAATAAAAAGATGTTCAGTTCTTCCGGATTTAAGTATTAAAATAACCTCAGGAGATTTCCATAGCGATGGGAAATGGCAAGATCTGAATTTGTGAATAAAATACAAATATAAAAACACAAAAAATAAAAAAAAAACACATAAACAATGTTATAAAAATTTAAGCAAAGATATTTTTAGTTGAATCCACAGCAGAAAAGCATAGCTGACAGAATATTGTGGAGACATTCTACTGTATTAATAATCATTACCGAAACGTAAAATGTTTCAAAAACGTTTGGTTTATCACGAACACAACTTTTGAGTGGCACAAAGCATTCAGAGGAGGTTGCAAGTCATTAATGACGATAGCATCGAAACAAATAAAAAAAAAAACAGTGACTCAAAATCATCGTGTTGGGAACAAAGGAATAACAGATGGTCTCAACAGCCCTTATGTATCAACCCGACACATTTTAGTTATTGTTTTGGGTATGAAGTTAGACTTATAACTTGAAAACGTAAATGAGGACCCTAAATACATAAAACTACTGTTGACGAGACTCGAACTTATGAATACGGCGGCAAAATTAATCAAGAATTTAGCGAAAGGTGATCAAAAAATTAGCCGAAACTGTACAAGTATTATTTAGTAGTATTCGCTGAAGGTTCTGAAGTCCATCCCAGCCGAAGTTTATAACAAGTGCATGGAAGAAAATTTTATTAGCAGTTGAGATTGTCATTTCCAAGTGAGACTATTTTAAACAAGTAAGGAAGGGCTAAGTTCGGGTGTCACCGAACATTTTATACTCTCGCATGATAAAGTGATAATCGAGATTTCAGGCGTGGTTGTGAACC